>NC_088243.1:77596241-77696241 GCF_036934945.1 Oncorhynchus masou masou | reverse complement strand
TGTGGTGAAAGGTGGCAGAGTTAGAGCGGTGTTTGTCAGAACATGAGACATCCCAAAAATCCGTCTTCTCACGAAGACATCTGTAGTATCCGAACGGTTTGGAAGTTAGAAGTTGGTACAGCCTCCTCTGCCAACTTCTGTCTGTAGTGTCTGAACGGTTTCCACTACCTCTTTCCACTACCTCTGTGGGAAGCTGAGACTCTCATGAACACAATGGTGTTCTACGTTTTGCTCTAGGATGCCCACAAGCCTCACAATACTGATCATTTATGTTTCTTACAGAATATCTGTCAGATATATATTTTTTGGACTATCTGTTTTCCATGTGTTTCTATTGGCTAATAGCAGTAATGCCAAATTCCATGTTTTATCCAATATTATTATTTCTTTATTTTTGATACCCCCCAGGTTTAGACAGGACTTAGACTCTAGAGGGTTAATCATCTTCTAATGCTAACAACATCCTGCTAACATCACACGGGTATGAGGGTATGAGTCTTGTTGGTGTCCCGTCCATAAATATTTGAAGGCTGTGAAAATAGATAAATATTTGAGAGTTGAATACATTACTAATTCATAAGAAAATAATATTAATAATTGAAGAGGAACGTGGAGCGATGTAGCTGATATTTCTTAATATCCTTTTTCCCCTGAATCCAAACACATCGCTCCATTAAAGACTGAACAACAAATATCTGTGTCTGAAATAACACCCTATTCCCTATTTACAGTAGTAAACTACATGACGCAGCCAGTAAACATCATTCCCTCAAATGGACTAGTTTCCATTTAACACAAAAAAATGAAATAAAGATACAATGAAACAAAACTGTAAATCTCAAAGAGTTGGGAATGTGGGACTTCTTTCTTCATTACATCATCATTAAATGCATGTTGGCTTCTAACTCATTGTTATGATAAGTGAATAAGCCAATTCTGATGCCAGAATGGCCCATTATAAAGCATAGTTATTACATTTTTATAACATGTAGAATCGTGAGACCAACGAGCTAGTTATCTTAAAATCAGTCATCACTACCAGGGGGATCTCATCAGTCCTGAATACTAGGGGTACCTCATCAGTCCTCACTACCAGGGGAATCTCATCAGTCCTCACTACCAGGGGGATCTCATTAGTCATCACGACCAGGGGGATCTCATCAGTCCTCACTACCAGGGGTACCTCATCAGTCCTCACTATCAGGGGAATCTCATCAGTCCTCACTATCAGGGGAATCTCATCAGTCATCACTACCAGGGGGATGTCATCAGTCATCACTACCAGGGGGATCTCATCAGTCATCACTACCAGGGGGATCTCATCAGTCACCACTACCAGGGGGATCTCATCAGTCATCACTACCAGGGGGATCTCATCAGTCATCACTACCAGGGGGATCTCATCAGTCCACATACAGGAAGAAACCATACCAACTTTCTTCACAGCCTATATTGTAAGCCTTTTGCTGCTGCATGTAGGCCTAAACAGTATGCAGTCGAGGACCACTTGACATAAATGAGGCTAGCTGCTGGTCTATGAGTTGATGATACACAGTAGAATGACAGTGCTGTGATTGTAAATGTGTTTCACATGTGGGACGACATTATAGCCATGTGTGTAGGCAGGAGCTGAGCGTGGGTGATTCTAGTGGTGCTTTGATGGAGAATGTGTCATGAATATGGAAAACAAACACCCACACACGCACACACACTGGCCAACACACAAACACACACAACCTCATACACACATAAACTCATTGGGCTTAGCCCAGGGTTAAGCCTGAGACCCATGGAATACATGGCCTGGGGTTTGTATTCTGACTGTCTCCACAAACTGGCCTGGTGTTTCTATTCTTCTATTCTGACTGTCTCCCCAAACTGGCCTTGTGTTTCTACACTTCTATTCTGACTGTCTCCCCAAACTGGCCTTGTGTTTCTACACTTCTATTCTGACTGTCTCCCCAAACTGGCCTGGTGTTTCTACACTTCTATTATGACTGTCTCCCCAAACTGGCCTGGTGTTTCTACACTTCTATTCTAACTGTCTCCTCAAACTGGCCTGGTGTTTCTTCTCTTCTATTATGACTCCCCAAACTGGCCTGATGTTTCTACATGTCTATTCTGACTGTCTCACCAAACTGGCCTTGTGTTTCTACACTTCTTTCCTAACTGTCTCCAGAAATTGGCCTGGTGTTTCTTCTCTTCTATTCTGTTTCCCCAAACTGGCCTGATGTTTCTACACTTCTATTCTGACTGTCTCCCCAAACTGGCCTGGTGTTTCTACTCTTATATTCTGACTGTCTCCTCAAACTGGCCTGGTGTTTCTACTCTTCTATTCTGTCTCCCCAAACTGGCCTGGTGTTTCTGCTCTTCTATTTTGACTGTCTCCCCAAACTGGCCTGGTGTTTTTACTCTTCTTTCCTGACTGTCTCCCCAAACTGGCCTGGCGTTTCTACTCTTCTATCCTGACTGTCTCACCAAACTAGCCTGGGGTTTCTACTCTTCTATCCTAACCTTCTCCCCAAACTGGCCTGGAGTTTCTATTCTTCTATCCTGACTGTCTCCTCAAACTGGCCTGGCGTTTAGACACTTCTATCCTAACTGTCTCCTCAAACAGGCCTGGCATTTCTAATCTTCTATACACTGGCCTGGTGTTTCTGCTCTTCTATTCTGACTCTCTCCCCAAACCTGCCTGGCGTTTCTACTCTTCTATCCTGACTGTCTCCTCAAACTGGCCTGGCGTTTAGACACTTCTATCCTAACTGTCTCCTCAAACAGGCCTGGCATTTCTAATCTTCTATACACTGGCCTGGTGTTTCTGCTCTTCTATTCTGACTCTCTCCCCAAACCTGCCTGGCGTTTCTACTCTTCTATCCTGACTGTCTCCTCAAACTGGCCTGGCGTTTAGACACTTCTATCCTAACTGTCTCCTCAAACAGGCCTGGCATTTCTAATCTTCTATAAACTGGCCTGGTGTTTCTGCTCTTCTATTATGACTCTCTCGCCAAACCTGCCTGGTATTTCTACTCTTCTATCCTGACTGACTCCTTAAACTGGCTTGGCGTTTCTTCTCTTCTCTCCTGACTGTCTCCCCAAACTGGCCTGGCGTTTATACACTTCTATCCTAACTGTCTCCTCAAACAGGCCTGGCATTTCTAATCTTCTATCCTGACTCTCTCCTCAAACTGGTCTTGTGTTTCCACTCTTCTATCCTGACTGTATCCACAAACTGGCCTGGTGTTTCTACTCTTCTATTCTGACTGTTTCCTCAAACTGGCCTGGTGTTCCTACTCTTCTATCCTGACTGTCTCCTCAAACTGGCTTGGTGTTTCTACTATTCTATCCCGACTGTCTCCTCAAACTGGCCTGGCGTTTCTAATCTTCTATCTTGACTGACTCCTCAAACTTCCCTGGTGTTTCTACACTTCTATCCCAACGGTCTCCTCAAACTGGCTTTGTGTTTCTACTCTTCTATTCTGACTGTCTCCTCAAAATGGCCTTGTGTTTCTACTTTTCTATTCTGCCTGTCTCCCCAAACTGGCCTGGTTTTTTACTCTTCTATCCTGACTGTCTCCTTAAACTGGCCTGGCGTTTCTAATCTTTTACCCTCACTGTCTTCTCAAACTGGCCTTGTGTTTCTACCCTTCTATTCTGACTGTCTCCCCAAACTTGCCTGGTGGTTCCACTCTTCTATTCTGACTGTCTCCCCAAACTGGCCGTGTGTTTCCACTCTTCTATCCTGACTGTCTCCCCAAACTGGCCTGGTGTTTCTACTCTTCTATTCTGACTGTCTCCCCAAACTGGCCTGGCGTTTCTACTCTTCTATCCTGACTGTCTCCCCAAACTATCCTGGGGTTTCTACTCTTCTATCCTAACTGTCTCCTCAAACAGGCCTGGCATTTCTAATCTTCTATAAACTGGCCTGGTGTTTCTGCTCTTCTATTCTGACTCTCTCCCCAAACCTGCCTGGTGGTTCCACTCTTCTATTCTGACTGTCTCCCCAAACTGGCCGTGTGTTTCCACTCTTCTATCCTGACTGTCTCCCCAAACTGGCCTGGTGTTTCTACTCTTCTATTCTGACTGTCTCCCCAAACTGGCCTGGCGTTTCTACTCTTCTATCCTGACTGTCTCCCCAAACTAGCCTGGCGTTTCTTCTCTTCTCTCCTGACTGTCTCCCCAAACTGGCCTGGCGTTTATACACTTCTATCCTAACTGTCTCCTCAAACTGGTCTTGTGTTTCCACTCTTCTATCCTGACTGTATCCACAAACTGGCCTGGTGTTTCTACTCTTCTATTCGACTGTTTCCTCAAACTGGCCTGGTGTTCCTACTCTTCTATCCTGACTGTCTCCTCAAACTGGCCTGGTGTTTCTACTATTCTATCCCGACTGTCTCCTCAAACTGGCCTGGCGTTTCTAATCTTCTATCTTGACTGACTCCTCAAACTTCCCTGGTGTTTCTACACTTCTATCCCAACGGTCTCCTCAAACTGGCCTTGTGTTTCTACTCTTCTATTCTGACTGTCTCCTCAAAATGGCCTTGTGTTTCTACTCTTCTATTCTGCCTGTCTCCCCAAACTGGCCTGGTTTTTTACTCTTCTATCCTGACTGTCTCCTTAAACTGGCCTGGCGTTTCTAATCTTTTACCCTCACTGTCTTCTCAAACTGGCCTTGTGTTTCTACCCTTCTATTCTGACTGCCTCCCCAAACTTGCCTGGTGGTTCCACTCTTCTATTCTGACTGTCTCCCCAAACTGGCCGTGTGTTTCCACTCTTCTATCCTGACTGTCTCCCCAAACTGGCCTGGTGTTTCTACTCTTCTATTCTGACTGTCTCCCCAAACTGGCTTGGCGTTTCTACTCTTCTATCCTGACTGTCTCCCCAAACTAGCCTGGGGTTTCTACTCTTCTATCCTAACTGTCTCCTCAAACAGGCCTGGCATTTCTAATCTTCTATAAACTGGCCTGGTGTTTCTGCTCTTCTATTATGACTCTCTCGCCAAACCTGCCTGGTATTTCTACTCTTCTATCCTGACTGACTCCTTAAACTGGCTTGGCGTTTCTTCTCTTCTCTCCTGACTGTCTCCCCAAACTGGCCTGGCGTTTATACACTTCTATCCTAACTGTCTCCTCAAACAGGCCTGGCATTTCTAATCTTCTATCCTGACTCTCTCCTCAAACTGGTCTTGTGTTTCCACTCTTCTATCCTGACTGTATCCACAAACTGGCCTGGTGTTTCTACTCTTCTATTCTGACTGTTTCCTCAAACTGGCCTGGTGTTCCTACTCTTCTATCCTGACTGTCTCCTCAAACTGGCTTGGTGTTTCTACTATTCTATCCCGACTGTCTCCTCAAACTGGCCTGGCGTTTCTAATCTTCTATCTTGACTGACTCCTCAAACTTCCCTGGTGTTTCTACACTTCTATCCCAACGGTCTCCTCAAACTGGCTTTGTGTTTCTACTCTTCTATTCTGACTGTCTCCTCAAAATGGCCTTGTGTTTCTACTCTTCTATTCTGCCTGTCTCCCCAAACTGGCCTGGTTTTTTACTCTTCTATCCTGACTGTCTCCTTAAACTGGCCTGGCGTTTCTAATCTTTTACCCTCACTGTCTTCTCAAACTGGCCTTGTGTTTCTACCCTTCTATTCTGACTGCCTCCCCAAACTTGCCTGGTGGTTCCACTCTTCTATTCTGACTGTCTCCCCAAACTGGCCGTGTGTTTCCACTCTTCTATCCTGACTGTCTCCCCAAACTGGCCTGGTGTTTCTACTCTTCTATTCTGACTGTCTCCCAAACTGGCTTGGCGTTTCTACTCTTCTATCCTGACTGTCTCCCCAAACTAGCCTGGGGTTTCTACTCTTCTATCCTAACTGTCTCCTCAAACAGGCCTGGCATTTCTAATCTTCTATAAACTGGCCTGGTGTTTCTGCTCTTCTATTATGACTCTCTCGCCAAACCTGCCTGGTATTTCTACTCTTCTATCCTGACTGACTCCTTAAACTGGCTTGGCGTTTCTTCTCTTCTCTCCTGACTGTCTCCCCAAACTGGCCTGGCGTTTATACACTTCTATCCTAACTGTCTCCTCAAACAGGCCTGGCATTTCTAATCTTCTATCCTGACTCTCTCCTCAAACTGGTCTTGTGTTTCCACTCTTCTATCCTGACTGTATCCACAAACTGGCCTGGTGTTTCTACTCTTCTATTCTGACTGTTTCCTCAAACTGGCCTGGTGTTCCTACTCTTCTATCCTGACTGTCTCCTCAAACTGGCTTGGTGTTTCTACTATTCTATCCCGACTGTCTCCTCAAACTGGCCTGGCGTTTCTAATCTTCTATCTTGACTGACTCCTCAAACTTCCCTGGTGTTTCTACACTTCTATCCCAACGGTCTCCTCAAACTGGCTTTGTGTTTCTACTCTTCTATTCTGACTGTCTCCTCAAAATGGCCTTGTGTTTCTACTTTTCTATTCTGCCTGTCTCCCCAAACTGGCCTGGTTTTTTACTCTTCTATCCTGACTGTCTCCTTAAACTGGCCTGGCGTTTCTAATCTTTTACCCTCACTGTCTTCTCAAACTGGCCTTGTGTTTCTACCCTTCTATTCTGACTGTCTCCCCAAACTTGCCTGGTGGTTCCACTCTTCTATTCTGACTGTCTCCCCAAACTGGCCGTGTGTTTCCACTCTTCTATCCTGACTGTCTCCCCAAACTGGCCTGGTGTTTCTACTCTTCTATTCTGACTGTCTCCCCAAACTGGCCTGGCGTTTCTACTCTTCTATCCTGACTGTCTCCCCAAACTATCCTGGGGTTTCTACTCTTCTATCCTAACTGTCTCCTCAAACAGGCCTGGCATTTCTAATCTTCTATAAACTGGCCTGGTGTTTCTGCTCTTCTATTCTGACTCTCTCCCCAAACCTGCCTGGTGGTTCCACTCTTCTATTCTGACTGTCTCCCCAAACTGGCCATGTGTTTCCACTCTTCTATCCTGACTGTCTCCCCAAACTGGCCTGGTGTTTCTACTCTTCTATTCTGAGTGTCTCCCCAAACTGGCCTGGCGTTTCTACTCTTCTATCCTGACTGTCTCCCCAAACTAGCCTGGCGTTTCTTCTCTTCTCTCCTGACTGTCTCCCCAAACTGGCCTGGCGTTTATACACTTCTATCCTAACTGTCTCCTCAAACTGGTCTTGTGTTTCCACTCTTCTATCCTGACTGTATCCACAAACTGGCCTGGTGTTTCTACTCTTCTATTCGACTGTTTCCTCAAACTGGCCTGGTGTTCCTACTCTTCTATCCTGACTGTCTCCTCAAACTGGCCTGGTGTTTCTACTATTCTATCCCGACTGTCTCCTCAAACTGGCCTGGCGTTTCTAATCTTCTATCTTGACTGACTCCTCAAACTTCCCTGGTGTTTCTACACTTCTATCCCAACGGTCTCCTCAAACTGGCCTTGTGTTTCTACTCTTCTATTCTGACTGTCTCCTCAAAATGGCCTTGTGTTTCTACTCTTCTATTCTGCCTGTCTCCCCAAACTGGCCTGGTTTTTTACTCTTCTATCCTGACTGTCTCCTTAAACTGGCCTGGCGTTTCTAATCTTTTACCCTCACTGTCTTCTCAAACTGGCCTTGTGTTTCTACCCTTCTATTCTGACTGCCTCCCCAAACTTGCCTGGTGGTTCCACTCTTCTATTCTGACTGTCTCCCCAAACTGGCCGTGTGTTTCCACTCTTCTATCCTGACTGTCTCCCCAAACTGGCCTGGTGTTTCTACTCTTCTATTCTGACTGTCTCCCCAAACTGGCTTGGCGTTTCTACTCTTCTATCCTGACTGTCTCCCCAAACTAGCCTGGGGTTTCTACTCTTCTATCCTAACTGTCTCCTCAAACAGGCCTGGCATTTCTAATCTTCTATAAACTGGCCTGGTGTTTCTGCTCTTCTATTCTGACTCTCTCCCCAAACCTGCCTGGTATTTCTACTCTTCTATCCTGACTGACTCCTTAAACTGGCCTAGCGTTTCTACTCTTCTATCCTAACTGTCTCCCCAAACTGGTCTGGTGTTATACTCTTCTATCCTGACTGTCTCCTCAAACTGGGCTGGCGTTTATACACTTCTATCCTAACTGTCTCCTCAAACAGGCCTGGCGTTTCTAATCTTCTATCCTGACTCTCTCCTCAAACTGGTCTTGTGTTTCCACTCTTCTATCCTGACTGTCTCCCCAAACTGGCCTGGTGTTTCCACTCTTCTATCCTGAATGTCTCCCCAAACTGGCCTGGTGTTTCCACTCTTCTATCCTGACTGTCTCCCCAAACTGGCCTGGTGTTTCTACTCTTCTATCCTAACTGTCTCCTCAAACAGGCCTGGCATTTCTAATCTTCTATAAACTGGCCTGTTTTTTTCTGCTCTTCTATTCTGACTCTCTCCCCAAACCTGCCTGGCGTTTCTACTCTTCTATCCTGACTGTCTCCTCAAACTGGGCTGGCGTTTATACAATTCTATCCTAACTGTCTCCTCAAACAGGCGTGGCGTTTCTAATCTTCTATCCTGACTCTCTCCTCAAACTGGTCTTGTGTTTCTACTCTTCTATCCTGACTGTCTCCTCAAACAGGCGTGGCGTTTCTAATCTTCTATCCTGACTCTCTCCTCAAACTGGCCTTGTGTTTCTACTCTTCTATCCTGACTGTCTCCTCAAACTCGTCTTGTGTTTCTATGCTTCTATCCTCACTGTCTCCCCAAACTGGCCTGGCGTTTTTACTCTTATATCCTGACTGTCTTCTCAAACTGGCCTGGTGTTTCTACTCTTCTATCCTGACTGTCTCCCCAAACTGGCCCGATGATTCTACTATTCTATTCTGGCTGTCTCCCCAAACTGGCCTGGTGTTTCCACTCTTCTATTCTGACTGTCTCCCCAAACTGGCCTGGCGTTTCTACTCTTCTATCCTGACTGTCTCCCCAAACTAGCCTGGGGTTTCTACTCTTCTATCCTAACTATCTCCCCAAACTGGCCTGGTGTTTCTACTCTTCTATCCTGACTGTCTCCCCAAACTGGCCCGATGATTCTACTCTTCTATTCTGACTGTCTCCACAAACTGGCCTGGTGTTTCCACTCTTCTATTCTGACTGTCTCCCCAAACTGGCCTGGCGTTTCTACTCTTCTATCCTGACTGTCTCCCCAAACTAGCCTGGGGTTTCTACTCTTCTATCCTAACTATCTCCCCAAACTGGCCTGGAGTTTCTAATCTTCTATCCTGACTGTCTCCTCAAACTGGCCTGGCGTTTAGACACATCTATCCTAACTGTCTCCTCAAACAGGCCTGGCATTTCTAATCTTCTATAAACTGGCCTGGTGTTTCTGCTCTTCTATTCTGACTCTCTCCCCAAACCTGCCTGGTATTTCTACTCTTCTATCCTGACTGACTCCTTAAACTGGCCTGGCGTTTCTTCTCTTCTCTCCTGACTGTCTCCCCAAACTGGCCTGGCGTTTATACACTTCTATCCTAACTGTATCCTCAAACAGGCCTGGCATTTATAATCTTCTATCCTGACTCTCTCCTCAAACTGGTCTTGTGTTTCCACTCTTCTATCCTGACTGTCTCCACAAACTGGCCTGGTGTTCCTACTCTTCTATCCTGACTGTCTCCTCAAACTGGCCTTGTGTTTCTACTCTTCTATTCTGACTGTCTCCTCAAACTGGCCTTGTGTTTCTACTCTTCTATTCTGCCTGTCTCCCCAAACTGGCCTGGTGTTTCTACTCTTCTATCCTGACTGACTCCTTAAACTGGCCTGGCTTTTCTACTCTTCTCTCCTGATTGTCTCCCCAAACTGGCCTGGCGTTTCTACTCTTCTATCCTGACTGTCTCCTCAAACTGGGCTGGCGTTTATACACTTCTATCCTAACTGTCTCCTCAAACAGGCGTTGAGTTTCTAATCTTCTATCCTGACTCTCTCCTCAAACTGGTCTTGTGTTTCTACTCTTCTATCCTGACTGTCTCCTCAAACTGCTCTGGTGTTTCTACTCTTCTATCCTGACTGTCTTCTCAAACTCGTCTTGTGTTTCTATGCTTCTATCCTCACTGTCTCCCCAAACTGGCCTGGCGTTTTTACTCTTATATCCTGACTGTCTTCTCAAACTGGCCTGGTGTTTCTACTCTTCTATTCTGACTGTCTCCCCAAACTGGCTCAATGATTCTACTCTTCTATTCTGACTGTCTCCCCAAACTGGCCTGGCGTTTTTTACTCTTCTATCCTGACTGTCTCCTTAAACTGGCCTGGCGTTTCTAATCTTTTATCCTCACTGTCTTCTCAAACTGGCCTTGTGTTTCTACCCTTCTATTCTGACTGTCTCCCCAAACTGGCCTGGTGTTTCTTCTCTTCTATCCTGACTGTCTCCCCAATCTGGCCCGGTGTTTCTACTTTTCTATCCTGACTGTCTCCTCAAACTGGCGTAGTGTTTCTCCTCTTCTATCCTGACTGTCTCCAGGTGGAACATGGTGTACTTTACACTGTACTGGCAGCCCAATCCTGATATTTTGCCTCAGAGAAGGTCCTAGGAATCATGAGTAGGTTTTAGGATGATGTTAAGACACTGCTTAGACAAACTCTGAGCCAGGAGAAAATCAACTTATGAAGTTTATTACATTTGGTAATCAAGACAGTTTGAGGGACCACAAAGGAAAGATAGTGATGACGCTCATTAACATTTTTGTACATGATGAGGCATCGCCAGCTGTGAACTCTATGTAGCACGCTTCAGACAACCACAGTGAATGTGACTGTTCATCAAATGTTGCAATGGTAAAATGTTTCATATCATTTTGCCTGATATATTGTAAAAATTCTGCTTTTAACAACCATCAGAATTAGATCAATTAAAAGGTTATGCATAACAACATATTAGGCAATAAGTGATTGCCTTCTCTTAATTATTGCCTTATATGTTGGTATGCATAACTTTTTTAATTGTTTTATTCTGACTGTTTTTAAAAGCGAAATTATTACCATTATACCAACACACTCGTCACTCCACTTTAACAACTCTAAATCTCTTTGGCGCAGTAGACATTATCACTTGGCGATAATGTTGCATACAACGTTTCATAGGTCTATCATTTTCACAATCAAAGTAAACACAAGGACTAGATGTCTTCAATTGCACAATATATAGGCTTGCACAATTTATATATATTATATATGCACAATTATATATATTTTTGGGCAATAATAACTTGAAATAACATGATGTACATAATAAATAACTCAAAATCAAAATGTTTTAATTTATTAGCCTAGTGCTTGTAAGTATTCAGGTCTAAATTATTTATGGATTGATGAAATATCAAAACATTCTTTTAACAACTCAAAAGCAATGTCATGTGACGCAGGAACCACTGATTCACTGCATTTATTTATTATCAAGACACCTTCTGGTCACGCTAAACAACCATATTGGCTGCAATGACATAGGCAGCCCAATTCTGAACTTCTTCCACTAATTGGTATTTTGACCAATCAGATCAGTTCCTTGGCCAATAATTGGGCAAAGGATCAGAATTGGGCTGCCTGTGTAAACGCAGCCATTGATCAATTTAATCTATACAAATATACAGTGAGGCAAAAAAGTATTTAGTCAGCCACCAATTGTGCAAGTTCTCCCACTTAAAAAGATGAGAGTGGTGTGTAATTTTCATCATAGGTAAACTTCAACTAAATCCAGAAAATCACATTGTAGGATTTTTTAATGAATTTATTTGCAAATTATGGTGGAAAATAAGTATTTGGTCACCTACAAACAAGCAAGATTTCTGGCTCTCACAGACCTGTAACTTCTTCTTTAAGAGGCTCCTCTGTCCTCCACTCATTTCCTGTATTAATGGCACCTGTTTGAACATGTTATCAGTATAAAAGACACCTGTCCACAACCTCAAACAGTCACACTCCAAACTCCACTATGGCCAAGACCAAAGAACTGTCAAAGGACACCAGAAACAAAATTGTAGACCTGCCACAGGCTGGGAAGACTGAATCTGCAATAGGTTTGAAGAAATCAACTGTGGGAGCAATTATTAGGAAATGGAAGACATACAAGGTCCACTGATAATCTCCCTCGATCTGGGGCTCCACGCAAGATCTCACCCCGTGGGGTCAAAATGATCACAAGAATGGTGAGCAAAAATCCCAGAACCACAAGGGGGGACCTAGTGAACGACCTGCAGAGAGCTGGGACCAAAGTAACAAAGCCTACCATCAGAAACACACTACGCTGCCAAGGACTCAAATCCTGCACTGCCAGAAGAGTCCCCCTGCTTAAGCCAGTACATGTCCAGGCACGTCTGAAGTTTGCTAGAGAGCATTTGGATGATCCAGAAGAAGATTGGGAGAATGTCATATGGTCAGATGAAACCTAAATAGAACTTCTTGGTAAAAACTCAACTCGTCGTGTTTGGAGGACAAAGAATGCTGAGTTGCATCCAAAGAACACCATACCTACTGTGAAGCATCGGGGTGGAAACATCATGCTTTGGGGCTGTTTTTATGCAAAGGGACCAGGACGACTGATCCGTGTAAAGGAAAGAATGAATGGGGCCATGTATCGTGAGATTTTGAGTGAAAACCTCCTTCCTTCAGCAAGGGCATAGAAGATGAAACGTGGCTGGGTCTTTCAGCGTGACAATGATCCCAAACACACCGCCCGGGCAACGAAGGAGTGGCTTCGTAAGAAGCATTTCAAGGTCCTGGAGTGGCCTAGCCAGTCTCCAGATCTTAACCCCATAGAAAATCTTTGGAGAGAGTTGAAAGTCCGTGTTGCCCAGCAACAGCCCCAAAACATCACTGCTCTAGAGGAGATCTGCATGGAGGAATGGGCCAAAATACTAGCAACAGTGTGTGAAATCCTTGTGAAGACTTACAGAAAATGTTTGACATCTGTCATTGCCAACAAAGGCTATATAACAAAGTATTGAGATGAACTTTTGTTATTGGCCAAATACTTATTTTCCACCATAATTTGCAAATAAATTCATAAAAAATCCTACAATGTGATTTTCTGGATTTTTTCCCCTCATTTTGTCTGTCATAGTTGAAGTGTACCTATGATGAAAATTACAGGCCTCTCTCATCTTTTTAAGTGGGAGAACTTGCACAATTGGTGGCTGACTAAATACTTTTTTTGCCCCACTGTATATCCATATAGTACAGGACCAATGAGAGCACTTATGTTACACATACAATACCAGTTTGGAAACTCCTATTCCTTACAGGGTTTTTCTTTATTTCCACTATTTTCTATTTTGAAGACTAATAGTGAAGACATCAAAACTATGAAATAACACCAATAATCATGTAGTAACCAAAAAAAGTGTTAAACAAATTTAAATATAGATTTTTATTTTAGATTCTTCAAAGTAGCCACCATTTGCCTTGATTACAGCTTTGGACACACTTGGCATTTTCTCAACCAGCTTCACTTGGAATGCTTTTCCAACAGTCTTGAAGGAGTTCCCACATATGCTGAGCAGCTTTTCCTTCACTCTGTGTTCAAACTCATCCCATACCATCTCAATTGTGTTGTGTTCGGGTGACTTTGGAGGTCAGGTGATCTGATGCAGCACTCCATCACTCTCCTTCTTGGTCAAATAGCCCTTACATAACCAGTAAGTGTGTTGGGTCATTGTCCTGTTGGGGGGGGAAAACTCATGATAGTCCCAATAAGCGCAAACCAGATGGGATGGTGTATCACTGCGGAATGCTGTGGTATCAATGCTGGTTACGAGTGCCTTGAATTCGAAATAAATCCCCAACAGTGTCACCAGCAAAGCACCCCCACACCATCACACCTTCTCCTCCATGCTTCATGGTGAGAATCCCACAGAGATAATCCATTCACCTACTCCGCATCTCAGAAAGACACGGCGATTGGAATCAAAAATCTCAAATTTGGACTCATCAGACCAAAGGACAGATTTCTACTGGTCTAATGTCCATTGCTTGTATTTCTTGGGCCAAGCAAATCTGTTATTATTATTGGTGTCCTTTAGTAGTGGTTTCTTTGCCATAAGGCAAGGCCTGATTTACACAGTCTCCTCTGAACAGTTGACGTTGAGATGTGCCTGTTACTTGAACTCTGTGAAGCATTTATTTGGGCTGCAATCTGAGGTGCAGTTGAACTTATCCTATGCAGCAGAGGTAACACTGCGTCTTCCTTTTCTTTGGTGGTTTTCTTGATAGCCAGTTTCATCATAGCTCTTGAAGGATTTTTCGACTGCATTTGGAGAAACTTTCAAAGTTCTTGAAATTTCCCTCTTTGACTGACCTTCATGTCTTAAAGTAATGATGGACTGTCCTTTCTCTTTGCTTATTTCTTGCCATAATATTGACTTAGTCTTTTACCAAATAGGGCTATCTTCTGTATGCCACCTCTTCCTTGTCACAACACAACCGACTGGCTTAAGAAGGAAAGAAATTCACACCTGTTAATTGAAATGCATTCCAGGTGACTCGTGAAGTAGGTTGAGAGATTTACAAGATTGTGCAAAGCTGTCATCAAGGCAAAGGGTGGCTACTTTGAAGAATCTCTAATAAAAAAATACATAAAACACTTTTTTGCTTACTACATGATTCCATATGTTTTATTTCACCGTTTTAATGTCTTCACTACTGTTCTACAATATAGAAAATAGTTTAAAAAAACATAAAGAAAAATCCTGCAATGAGTAGGTGTGTTCAAACTTTTGACTGATCTAATCTATAGTATTTTGTCTTTTTCGTTGCGTCGGGACCCCAGTGAGACTCGCTGTTGCTATTAATTGGAGCTGATTATTAAAGGTTAACTCACAATAGTGCATAGCAACAATTACAGGTGCCATACCTCTTGGTCCAGGGATAATGTTGGTACCCAGCTCACTCCTGTAATTATATTCTGTATGCAGGTGGGAAAACCTTCAGTAAATAACCATTCTTCGCACAGAATATAAATCCAGTGAGTGAATGGTGTGTAAACCATGTCTCGTCGTGTGTGTGTGTGTGTGTGTGTGTGTGTGTGTGTGTGTGTGTGTGTGTGTGTGTGTGTGTGTGTGTGTGTGTGTGTGTGTGTGTGTGTGTGTGTGTGTGTGTGTGTGTGTGTGTGTGTGTGTGTGTGTGTGTGTGTGTGTGTTCAAGCGAATCCTTAGAATCCCTTAGGCTATCTCAAATCGGCCAAATCTCTCCGCTATGACCAAATCATCCTCTTATTTAGTTGCTGCTTAGTGAGGTGGAAAACACCCTTCAACAGTTGAATCCACTCCCATCTCTCAAAGGACTACAGAAAAGGGAGGGAATACAACCATGTCTCTGTCAGTTAGCACCCTATTCCCTAAGTAGTGCACTATAATATAGGAGATAGGGTACAGAACAAATACAGACATGTTATAGAATCCATTATAGATGGATCCTAGAACAACTATGGCATATATACAAAATAGGGTGCCATTTTGGACATAACCCCAGGTAGCAGAGCAACAGACACCTTTGGTTCTAGCTGAGTTGAGGCCTCTACCTCAGTTGACCACCCTGGGGTGGGTCTGCATCCCAAACGACACCCTATTCCCTTCATAGTGCACTTCTACCTATGAGCCGTGGTAAGAAGTTGTGCACTATATAGTCAATAGGGTACCATTCAGGAGGTAGACTAGGTAATCCTGCCCTACAAAATGTTGGCTTCATGGATAAGATGTGAGATAATAGGTGGAGGAGGCCCAGTGGTATCAATCTCTTTAAAAACACAACAGGGATTTCCTCCATGGCTGGCTAGCTACGCTCTGATCTCTGCCTTTATCTCTTTATTTGTGTGTGTGTGTGTGTGTGTGTGTGTGTGTGTGTGTGTGACTGTGAGAGAGAGACTGATTGTAAAAAATATTAGGAACACCTGCTCTTCCAATGACATAGACTGACCAGGTGAATCCAGGTGAAAACTATGATCCCTTATTGATGTCACTTGTTAAAGCCATTTCAAATCAGTGTAGATGGAGGGGAGGAGACATGTTAAATAAGGATTTTTAAGCCTTGAGACAATTGAGACATGGATTGTGTGTGTGTGCCATTCAGAAGGTGAATGGACAAGGCAAAGTTTGAAGTGCCTTTGAACGGGGTATGGTAGTAGGTGCCAGGCGCACTGGTTTGAGTGTGTCAAGAACTGCAACGCTGCTGGATTTTTCATGCTTAACAGTTTCCCGTGTGTATCAAGAATGGTCCACCAACCATAGGACATCTAGCCAACTTGACACAACTGTGAAAAACATTGGAATCAACATGGGCTGATTCCAAGCTTAACACCTTGTAGTCCATGCTCCGACAAATTGAAGCTGGTCTGAGGGCAAAAGGGGACTCAATATTAGGGAGGTGTTCCTAATGTTTTGTACAGTCAGTGTAGAAATACAATTAATAAAACAGATTAATTGAATGGGGACTCCATTCCTATTCATTGTATTTCTATGCATTTAATCCTATCCAATAGCTGAATTAACTTCAGAAAAACTGGGCCCTGGGCACTCTATGGACATAACCCCAGGTTTGTATGTGTCCCAAATGACACGCTATTCCCTGTATATACCATATGGGTTATTTAGGGAATAGGGTGTTTGGAACACAGCTATTGACCCCAACTGAATTTGTCCTTTAACTGTCACTTTGTCAATAGAATGCCTCTCTAAACAGACTCTAATGCAGACAGTTTTGAATCGATGCTGATCATTGACATGCTGTATCAGTGCCTGTATCATCTCTGTGAAAAACAAGGTTGGACGCTTGAACACACTCGGGCTTGTCCAATGAGCAATCTTTCTCTATTGGGAATGGGTTTCTCATCCATAGCAATTAATGCCAGAAACTGGTGAGACCTGTTCGCTCGCTGAGTTAATGCTTTGGTAGGCTTTAGCTCACTAGGCTAACACAGTATGCATCCATTAACACCAGATCAGAACTGATGAGCTGTTTTTCTTCATCATCCTTGTGTAGCCCACTGAGCTAAAGCCTATAGTCATTATTGTAGCTCAGTGAACTACACTTGCGTGTTAAGTAACCTTGATAAGGACTTGTGTCAGTTCCCCGAGCTACAGTAATACTTATAGGCTTCAGCTCAGCGGCCTAACACAGTCTTCATTGTGTGCCGTGCAGACACCTGTTATGAAACCATGTATGAAATTGATCACTGGTATCAGCATTGAGCTATGAGGTTTTCAGGTATAATATTTCTTATTCAAACCAATCCCTGCTGCTACTACATTTCCTTAGCAATCAAGTCTCCTAAATTACAATCCAAATGGGAACAATATTCTCTATTTCTTAGGTATTTTTCTTAAAACTGAATTGTTGGTTCAGCATTTCCCTATAAGGTTGTATTCGGCCTGTTGTACCTGTTGTATTCGGAGCATGTGACAAATACAATTGGATTTGATTTGAGTTATACAGTGCACGATCTTTGACCTGACGATCTTTGACCTGGGCCCTTCAGGCTCTCATCAAAAGTTGTACAGCATACAGTGAGGGGAAAAAATATTTGATCCCCTGCTGATTTTGTACGTTTGCCCACTGACAAAGAAATGACGAGTCTATAATATTAATGGTAGGTTTATTTGAACAGTGAGAGACAGAATAACAACAACAAAATTCCAGAAAAACGCATGTCAAAAATGTTATAAATTGATTTGCATTTTAATGAGGGAAATAAGTATTTGACCCCTCTGCAAAACATAACTTAGTACTTGGTGACAAAACACTTGTTGGCAATCACAGAGGTCAGACGTTTCTTGTAGTTGGCCACCAGCTTTGCACACATCTCAGGAAGGATTTTGTCCCACTCCTCTTTGCAGATCTTCTCCAAGTCATTAAGGTTTTGAGGCTGATGTTTGGCAACTCGAACCTTCCACAGATGTTCTATGGGATAAAGGTCTGGAGACTGGCTTGACCACTCCAGGACCTTAATGTGCTTCTTCTTGAGCCACTCCTTTGTTGCCTTGGCCGTGTGTTTTGAGTCATTGTCATGCTGGAATACCCATCCATGACCCATTTTCAATGCCCTGGCTGAGGGAAGGAGGTTCTCACCCATGGTTCTCGTCCATCGTCCCTTTGATGCGGTGAAGTTGTCCTGTCCCCAAAGCATAATGTTTTCACCTCCATGTTTGACGGTGGGGATGGTATTCTTGGGGTCATAGGCAGCATTCCTCCTCCTCCAAACATGGTGAGTTGAGTTGATGCCAAAGAGCTCCATTTTGGGCTCATCTGACCATGACACTTTCACCCAGTTGTCCTCTGAATCATTCAGATGTTCATTGGCAAACTTCAGACAGGCATGTATATGTGCTTTCTTGAGCAGTGGGACCTTGCGGGTGCTGCAGGATTTCAGTCCTTCACGGCATAGTGTGTTGCCAATTGTTTTCTTGGTGACTATGGTCCCAGCTGCCTTGAGATCATTGACAAGATCCTCCCGTGTAGTTCTGGGCTGATTCCTCACCGTTCTCATGATCATTGCAGCTCCACGAGGTGAGATCTTGTATGGAGCCCCAGGCCGAGGGAGATTGACAGTTCTTTTGTGTTTCTTCCATTTGCAAATAATCGCACAAACTGTTGTCACCTTCTCACCAAGCTGCTTGGCGATGGTCTTGTAGCCCATTCCAGCCTTGTGTATGTCTACAATCTTGTCCCTGACATCCTTGGAGAGCTCTTTGGTCTTGGCCATGGTGGAGAGTGTGGAATCTGATTAATTGATTGCTTCTGTGGACAGATGTCTTTTATACAGGTAACAAACTGAGATTAGGAGCACTCCCTTTAAGAGTGTGCTTCTAATCTCAGCTCGTTACCTGTATAAAAGACTCCTGGGAGCCAGAAATCTTTCTGATTGAGAGGGGGTCAAATACTTATTCCCCTCATTAAAATGCAAATCAATTTATAACATTTTTGACATGTGTTTTTCTGGATTTCTTTGTTGTTTTTGAACAGTCTCTCACTGTTCAAATAACCCTACCATTAAAATGATAGACTCATTTCTTTGTCAGTGGGCAAACTTACAAAATCAGAAGGGGATCAAATACTTTTTTCCCCTCACTGTATAGGGAGCAGGGTGCCATTTGCGACGCAATCTTAGAGTTTAGTAGTCATATAGAGATCAGAGGGAAATACAGAGTTATTTGATCACATCAAATCCACCGGGATCGATCCTTCAGGCATTGGATAAGCAGTATGTTTCATCCTGTCGGTCTTTCATTTTGTCTTACAGGGGGATGATGAATAACCGTGCTATATAAAAAATAATAAATATATATATAAATATATAATCTGTTCTGCCTGTCAAATCAGATGAGTGACAGCCAAGGATAACAAGCGACCACTATCTCATTTGACATCACTCCTGAGCTCGCACCTGTGAGAGATAATAAGAACAATAAGAAAAGTGATCATAGAAGGATTTCAACACCATCTTTCTCATTCCCCACAGCTTCAGTAACAATTTGCTTCTAAACATTCCATTTCAATTCAAATGTGTTTTTCTCTCACTTCAAGTACCTTTAGCGAGAGAAAGAGGATCTGTTGTCTTGGGTGGGGCTCTTGTTAAACCTTGTCTTTTCTTTGTTGTTGAGAGGGAAACACTGCTGTCATATTCAGCTAATATCCCAATCTACACCAGCAGGATCTGTGTCCCAAATGATACCCTGTAACCTATGGGCTCTGTTTAAAAGTAGTGCACTGTATAGGGAATAGGGTGCCATTTGGGTTGCAACCCACCTCTTCTAGTTCACAACCGCCAGTGTGTTCTATGAAAAGAAAAACGCAAATTGCAGCGATGGGACAAGACTGAAGCTACATATTGGAAGTCACGAAATTGTGGAGAAAACAAAGCTGTTATTTCCCTGTTTTAACTAGAAAGTTAATGTTCTTCTTTAGAATGGTTTCAGGGTAGGCTGTACACACACAGAAGAGCAAGTGTATAAAAATAAAAACTTGAAATCCTACTCTAAATCTGATTTCAACTTAATAACTACCCACTGGGCACAGACGTCAGTTCAACATATTTTTTTGATTTACATTTGGTTGAGTTGACAACTAACATGAATTCAACATGAAATCAACAAAAAATGCCATCATGACATTTTATTTAGGTTATAAATTGGGTGAAGAAAATACAAAATTCCTTACGTTGATGACTTTTTGCAAATCCAATCAGTTTTCCATGTTTATAAAACTTCATCACATTGAACTTTTGTTGTTGAAGACCAGTGGGTAGCATACCCTTTGCCTTTTACTCAATCCTTAACAGAAAAGGAAAAAGTGGGTTTCATAATATTTATGGTCACTCCTTAAATGATCTAATAATGATTTTTAAGATGAGGCGCGACACTCTCTCCATCATAAAATACAGTTCATTGTAGATCCAAAGTGAAAAACATACTGTGACGTATGGATCAGAGATCTTCACCAAACAGAGCTTCACCAAACACCTTGACAACCTACCACTGTACTGCAGCTGGTGAATAATGACTCTGTAGATGCAGTATGGAGCATCAAAACCAGGGAGAGTAGTAGAGCGATGTCATCCCTACTTTGATCTATCAACTGTTGTGCATTCCAAATGGCGCCATATGCTATATTCTCTATGGGTCCTGGTTAAAAGTAGTGCACTATAAAGGGAACAGGGTGCCATTTTTGAGCTACACTTCCTAAACACTGAGTCAACTGACAGTTACAACTTCTTATCTCCTTCATCCCCTGTCCTGCCCAAAGTCCTCTAACAACACACCATTTATCTCCCCCAGCCAGGGGTTCACCTTATCCCAAAGGCAGAGCACCCAGCCCTGCCTGACAAGCTGTACTGTGTGGCCAGGATGGACACGCAGACTGCATCTGGGCACCCAGACCTGGAGAGACAGGGAGGCTGAGCACGCCTCTTACCAGACTTCGATCTAACAAACTTCTGTTTATGAAACCCTGTTCCCTATAGAGTGCCATTAGTAGTGCTCTATATAGGACATAGGACGCCATTATGAGTGCTCTACATAGGAAATAGGATGTGATTAGTAGTGCTCAATATAGGAAATAGGATGCCATTAGTAGTGCTCTATATAGGAAATAGGATGCCATTAGTAGTGCTCTACATAGGAAATAGGATGCCATTAGTAGTGCTCTACATGGGAAATAGGATGCCATTAGTAGTGCACTATATAGGAAATAGGATGCCATCAGTAGTGCTCTATATAGGAAATAGGATGCCATTAGTAGTGCTCTAAATAGGAAATAGGATGCCATTAGTAGTGCTCTACATGGGAAATAGGATGCCATTAGTAGTGCTCTCCATAGGGAATAGGATGACATTAATTGTGCTCTCCATAGGAAATAGGTTGCCATTAGTAGTGCTCTAGATTGGAAATAGGATGCCATTAGTTGTGCTCTAGATTGGAAATAGGATGCCATTAGAAGTGCTCTATATAGGAAATAGGCTGCCATAAGATAGTGCTCTATATAGGAAATAGGATTCCATTAGTAGTGCTCTATATAGGAAATAAGATGCCATTTGTAGTGCTCTATATAGGAAATAGGGTGCCATTAGTAGTGCTCTATATAGGAAATAGGATGCCATAAGAGAGTGCTCTATATAGGAAATAGGATGCCATTAGTAGTTATCTACATAGGAAATAGGATGCCATTAGATAATGCTCTAATATAGGAAATAGGATGTCGTTAATAGTGCTCTAGTTTGGAAATAGGATGCCATTAGTACTGCTCTAGATTGGAAATAGGATGCCATTAGTAGTGCTCTAGATTGGAAATAGGATGCCAATAATAGTGCTCCAGATTGGAAATAGGATGCCATTTATAGTGCTCTATACAGGAAACAGGATGCCATTAGATATTGCTCTATATAGGAAATAGGATGCAATTAATAGTGCTCTACATAGGAAATAGGATGCCATTAGTAGTGCTCTAGATTGGAAATAGGATGCCATTAATATTGCTCTCGATTGTTAATAGCATGCCATTAATATTGCTCTCGATTGTTAATAGCATGCCATTAATAGTGATCTATATAGGAAATAGGATGCCATTAGTAGTGCTCTATATAGGAAATAGGATGCCATTAGTAGTGCTCTACATAGGAAATAGGATGCCATTAGTAGTGCTCTGTATAAGAAATAGGATGCCATTAGTAGTGCACTATATAGGAAATAGGATGCCATTAGTAGTACTCTATATAGGAAATAGGATGCCATTAGTAGTGCTCTATATAGGAAATAGGATGCCATAAGATAGTGTTCTATATAGGAAATAGGATGCCTTTAGTAGTGCTCTATATAGGAAATAGGATGACATTAGTAGTTCTTTACATAGGAAATAGGATGCCATTAGATAATGCTCTATATAGGAAATAGGATGCCATTAATAGTGCTCTAGATTGGGAAAAGCATGCCATTAGTAGTGCTCTAGATTGGAAATAGCATGCCATTACTAGTGCTCTAGATTGGAAATAGGGTGACATTAGTAGTGCTCTAGATTTGGAAATAGGATGCCATTAATAGTGCTCTGGATTGGAAATAGGATGCCATTAATAGTGCTCTAGATTGGAAATAAGACGTCATTAATAGTGCTCTATATAGGATATAGGATGCGATTAGATTGTGCTCTATACAGGAAATATGATGCCATTAGTAGTGCTCAATATAGGAAATAGTATGCCATTAATAGTGCTCAATATAGGAAATACGATGCCATTAATAGTGCTCAATATAGGAAATAGTATACCATTAATAGTGCTCAATATAGGAAATACGATGCCATTAGTAGTGCTCTACATAGGAAATAGGATTCCATTAATAGTGCTCTATATAGGAAATAGGATGCCATTAGTAGTGCTCTAGATTGGAAATAGGATGCCATTAATATTGCTCTTGATTGTTAACAGCAAGCCATTAATAGTGATCTATATAGGAAATAGGATGCCGTTAGTAGTGCTCTCTATAGGAAATAGGATGCCATTAGTAGTGCTCTACATAAGAAATAGGATGCCATTAGTAGTGCTCTATATAAGAAATAGGATGCCATAAGTAGTACTCTATATAGGAAGTAGGATGCCATTAGTAGTACTCTATATAGGAAATAGGATGCCATTAGTAGTGCTCTATATAGGAAATAGGATGCCATTAGATAGTGCTCTAGATTGGAAATAGGATGCCATTAATATTGCTCTCGATTGTAAATAGCATGCCATTAATAGTGATCAATATAGGGAATAGGATGCCATTAGTAGTGCTCTATATAGGAAATAGGATGCCATAAGTAGTACTCTATATAGGAAGTAGGATGCCATTAGTAGTGCTCTATATAGGAAATAGAATGCCATTAATAGTGCTCTATATAGAAAATAGGATGCCATTAGTAGTGCTCTATATAGGAAATAGGATGCCATAAGATAGTGCTCTATATAGGAAATAGGATGCCATTAGTAGTGCTCTACATAGGAAATAGGATGCCATTAGTAGTGCTCTACATAGGAAATAGGATGCCATTAGATAATGCTCTAGATTAGAAATAGGATGCCATTAGTAGTGCTCTACATAGGAAATAGGATGCCATTAGTAGTGCTCTACATAGGAAATAGGATGCCAATAATAGTGCTCCAGATTGGAAATAGGATGCCATTAAAAGTGCTCTAGATTGGAAATAGGATGCCATTAGTAGTGCTCTAGATTTGGAAATAGGATGCCATTAATAGTGCTCTGGATTGGAAATAGGATGCCATTAATAGTGCTCTGGATTGGAAATAGGATGCCATTAATAGTGCTCTAGATTGGAAATAAGACGTCATTAATAGTGCTCTATATAGGATATAGGATGCGATTAGATTGTGCTCTATACAGGAAATATGATGCCATTAGTAGTGCTCAATATAGGAAATAGTATGCCATTAATAGTGCTCAATATAGGAAATACGATGCCATTAATAGTGCTCAATATATGAAATAGTATACCATTAATAGTGCTCAATATAGGAAATACGATGCCATTAGCAGTGCTCTACATAGGAAATAGGATTCCATTAATAGTGCTCTATATAGGAAATAGGATGCCATTAGTAGTGCTCTAGATTGGAAATAGGATGCCATTAATATTGCTCTTGATTGTTAACAGCAAGCCATTAATAGTGATCTATATAGGAAATAGGATGCCGTTAGTAGTGCTCTCTATAGGAAATAGGATGCCATTAGTAGTGCTCTACATAAGAAATAGGATGCCATTAGTAGTGCTCTATATAAGAAATAGGATGCCATAAGTAGTACTCTATATAGGAAGTAGGATGCCAATTAGTAGTACTCTATATAGGAAATAGGATGCCATTAGTAGTGCTCTATATAGGAAATAGGATGCCATTAGATAGTGCTCTAGATTGGAAATAGGATGCCATTAATATTGCTCTCGATTGTAAATAGCATGCCATTAATAGTGATCAATATAGGGAATAGGATGCCATTAGTAGTGCTCTATATAGGAAATAGGATGCCATAAGTAGTACTCTATATAGGAAATAGGATGCCATTAGTAGTGCTCTATATAGGAAATAGAATGCCATTAATAGTGCTCTATATAGAAAATAGGATGCCATTAGTAGTGCTCTATATAGGAAATAGGATGCCATAAGATAGTGCTCTATATAGGAAATAGGATGCCATTAGTAGTGCTCTACATAGGAAATAGGATGCCATTAGTAGTGCTCTACATAGGAAATAGGATGCCATTAGATAATGCTCTAGATTAGAAATAGGATGCCATTAGTAGTGCTCTAGATTGGAAATAGGATGCCAATAATAGTGCTCCAGATTGGAAATAGGATGCCATTAAAAGTGCTCTAGATTGGAAATAGGATGCCATTTATAGTGCTCTTTACAGGAAACAGGATACCATTAGATAGTGCTCTATATAGGAAATAGGATGCCATTAATAGTGCTCTACATAGGAAATAGGATGCCATTAGTAGTGCTCTAGATTGGAAATAGGATGCCATTAATATTGCTCTTGATTGTTAATAGCATGCCATTAATAGTGCTCTAGATTGGAAATAGGATGTCATTAGTAGTGCTCTAGATTTGGAAATACGATGCCATTAATAGTGTTCTAGATTGGAAATAGGATGCCATTAATAGTGCTCTAGATTGGAAATAAGATGTCATTAATAGTGCTCTATATAGGATATAGGATGCCATTAGATTGTGATCTATACAGGAAATATGATGCAATTAGTAGTGCTCAATATAGGAAATAGGATGCCTTTAATAGTGCTCAATATTGGAAATAGAATGCCATTATTAGTGCTCTACATAGGAAATAGGATGCAATTAGGTAGTGCTCTACATTGCAAATAGGATTCCATTAGATAGTGCTCTATATAGGAAATAGGATGCCATTAAAAGTGCTCTACATAGGAAATAGGATGCCATTAGTAGTGCTCTATATAGGAAATAGGATGCCATTCGTAGTACTCTACATAGGAAGTAGAATGCCATTAGTAGTGCTCTATATAGGAAATAGGATGCCATTAGTAGTGCTCTATATAGGAAATATGATGCCATTAGAAGTGCTCTATATAGGAAATATGATACTATAAGATAGTGCTCTATATAGGAAATAGGATGCCATTAGTAGTGCTCTAGACTGGAAATAGGATGCCATTAGAAAATGCTCTAATATAGGAAATAGGATGTCGTTAATAGTGCTCTAGATTGGAAATAGGATGCCATTAGTAGTGCTCTAGATTGGAAATAGGATGTCATTAATAGTGCTCTAGATTGGAAATAGGATGCCAGTAGTAGTGCTCTAGATTGGGTATAGGATGCCTTTAGTAGTGCTCTATATAAGAAATAGAATGCCATTAGTAGTGCTCTATATTGGAAATAGGATGCCATTCGTAGTACTCTACATAGGAAGTAGAATGCCATTAGTAGTGCTCTATATAGGAAATAGGATGCCATAAGATAGTGCTCTATATAGGAAATAGGATGCCATTAGTAGTGCTCTAGATTGGAAATAGGATGCCATTAGAAAATGCTCTAATATAGGAAATAGGATGTCGTTAATAGTGCTCTAGATTGGAAATAGGATGCCATTAGTAGTGCTCTAGATTGGAAATAGGATGCCATTAGTAGTGCTCTAGATTGCGAATAGGATTCCATAAGTTAGTTCTCTATAGAGGAAATAAGATGCCATTAATAGTGCTCTACATAGGAAATAGGAGGCCATAAGATAGTGCTCTATATAGGAAATAGGATGCCATTAGTAGTGCTCTATATAGGAACTAGGATGCCATTAGTAGTGCTCTACATAGAAAATAGGATACCATAAGATAATGCTCCATATAGGAAATAGGATGCCATTAATGTTGCTCTCGCTTGTAAATAGCATGCCATTAATAGTGCTCTATATAGGACATAGGATGCCATTAGTAGTGCTCTATATAGGAAATAGGATGG
Source organism: Oncorhynchus masou masou (assembly GCF_036934945.1). Taxonomy (NCBI): domain Eukaryota; kingdom Metazoa; phylum Chordata; class Actinopteri; order Salmoniformes; family Salmonidae; genus Oncorhynchus; species Oncorhynchus masou. Next base: position 77,669,782 of record NC_088243.1, on the reverse strand, counting down.
CATTAGTAGTGCTCTACGTAGGAATTAGGATGCCATTAGTAGTGCTCTACATAGAAAATAGGATGCCATTAGTAGTGCTATATATAGGAAATAGGATGCCATTAGTAGTGCTCTATATAGGAACTAGGATGCCATTAGTAGTGCTCTACATAGGAAATAGGATGCCATTAGATAATGCTCCATATAGGAAATAGGATGCCATTAGTAGTGCTATATATAGGAAATAGGATGCCATTAGTAGTGCTCTGTATAAGAAATAGGATGCCATAAGATAGTGCTCCATATAGGAAATAGGATGCCATTAATAGTGCTCTAGATTGGGAAAAGCATGCCATTAGTTGTGCTCTATATAGGAAATAGGATGCCGTAAGATAGTGCTCTAGATTGGAAATAGTATGCCATTAGTAGTGCTCTAGATTGGAAATAGTATGCCATTAGTAGTGCTCTAGATTGGAAATAGGATGCCATTAGTAGTGCTCTATATAAGAATTAGAATGCCATTAGTAGTGCTCTATATAGGAAATAGGATGCCATAAGATAGTGCTCTATATAGGAAATAGGATGCCATTAGTAGTGCTCTATATAGGAAATATGATGCCATTAGAAGTGCTCTATATAGGAAATAGGATACCATAAGATAGTGCTCTATATAGGAAATAGGTTGCCATTAGTAGTGCTCTAGATTGGAAATAGGATGCCATTAGATAATGCTCTAATATACGAAATAGGATGTCGTTAATAGTGCTCTAGATTGGAAATAGCATGCCATTAGTAGTGCTCTAGATTGCGAATAGGATTCCATTAGATAGTGCTCTATATAGGAAATAGGATGCCATTAATAATGCTCTACATAGGAAACAGGATGCCATTAGTAGTGATCTATATAGGAAATAGGATGCCATAAGATATTGCTCTATATAGGAAATAGGATGCCATTAGTAGTGCTCTATATAGGAAATAGGATGCCATTAGTAGTGCTCTAGATTGGAAATAGGATGCCATTAATATTGCTCTCGATTGTAAATAGCATGCCATTATTAGTGCTCTATCTAGGAAATAGGATGCCATTAATAGTGCTCTATATAGGACATAGGATGCCATTAGTAGTGCTCTAGATTGGAAATAGGATGCCATTAGTACCTCTCTAGATTGGAAATAGGATGCCATTAATATTGCTCTCGATTGTAAATAGCATGCCATTATTAGTGCTCTATCTAGGAAATAGGATGCCATTAGTAGTGCTCTATATAGGAAATAGGATGCCATTCGTAGTGCTCTACATAGGAAATAGGATGCCATTAGTAGTGCTCTACATAGGAAATAGGATGCCATTAGTAGTGCTATATATAGGAAATGGGATGCCATTAGTAGTGCTCTGTATAGGAAATAGGATGCTATAAGATAGTGCTCCATATAGGAAATAGGATGCCATTAATAGTGCTCTAGATTGGGAAAAGCATGCCATTAGTAGTGCTCTAGATTGGAAATAGGATGCCATTAGTAGTGCTCTAGATTGGAAATAGGATGTCATTAGTAGTGCTCTAGATTTGGAAATAGGATGCCATTAATAGTGCTCTAGATTGGAAATAAGATGTCATTAATAGTGCTCTATATAGGATATAGGATGCCATTAAATTATGCTCTATACAGGAAATATGATGCCATTAGTAGTGCTAGTAGTGCTCTACATAGAAAATACGATGCCATTAATAGTGCTCAATATAGGAAATAGTATGCCATTAATAGTGCTCAATATAGGAAATTCGATGCCTTTAGCAGTGCTCTACATAGGAAATAGGATGCAATTAGTTAGTGCTCTACATAGGAAATAGGATTTCATTAGATAGTGCTCCATATAGGAAATAGGATGCCATTAATAGTGCTCTACATAGGAAACATGATGCCATTAGTAGTGATCTACATAGGAAATAGGACGTCATTAATAGTGCTCTAGATTGGAAATAGGATGCCATTAATATTGCTCTTGATTGTAAATAGCATGCCATTAATAGTGCTCAATATAGGAAATAGTATGCCATTAATAGTGCTCAATATAGGAAATACGATGCCATTTGTAGTGCACTACATAGGAAACAGGATGCAATTAGGTAGTGCTCTACATAGGAAATAGGATTCAATTAGACAGTGCTCAATATAGGAAATACGATGCCATTTGTAGTGCTATACATAGGAAACAGGATGACATTAGTAGTGATCTACATAGGAAATAGGATGTCATTAATAGTGCTCTAGATTGGAAATAGGATGCCATTAGTAGTGCTCTAGATTGGAAATAGGATGCCATTAGTAGTGCACTAGATTGGAAATAGGATGTCATTAGTAGTGCTCTAGATTGGAAATAGGATGTCATTAATAGTGCTCTAGATTGGAAATAGGATGCCATTAGTAGTGCTCTAGATTGGAAATAGGATGCCTTTAGTAGTGCTCTATATAAGAAATAGAATGCCATTAGTAGTGCTCTATATAGGAAATAGGATGCCATTCGTAGTACTCTACATAGGAAGTAGAATGCCATTAGTAGTGCTCTATATAGGAAATAGGATGCCATAAGATAGTGCTCTATATAGGAAATAGGATGCCATTAGTAGTGCTCTATATAGGAAATATGATGCCATTAGAAGTGCTCTATATAGGAAATAGGATGCCATAAGATAGTGCTCTATATAGGAAATAGGATGCCATTAGTAGTAATCTAGATTGGAAATAGGATGCCATTAGTAGTGCTCTAGATTGCGAATAGGATTCCATTAGATAGTTCTCTATATAGGAAATAGGATGCCATTAGTAGTGCTCTACATAGGAAATAGGAAGCCATAAGATAGTGCTCTATATAGGAAATAGGATGCCATTAGTAGTGCTCTATATAGGAACTAGGATGCCATTAGTAGTGCTCTACATAGGAAATAAGATGCCATTAGTAGTGCTATAGATTGGGAAAAGCATGCCATTAGTAGTGCTCTAGATTGGAAATAGGATGCCATTAGTTGTTCTCTAGATTGGAAATAGGATGTCATTAGTAGTGCTCTAGATTTGGAAATCGGATGCCATTAATAGTGCTCTATATAGGAAATAGGATGCCATTAGTAGTGCTCTATATAAGAAATAGGATGCCATTAGAAGTGCCCTACATAGGAAATAGGATGCCATAAGATAGTGCTCTACTTAGGAAATAGGATGCCATTAGATAGTGCTCTATATAGGAAATAGGATGCCATTAGTAGTGCTCTAGATTGGAAATAGGATGCCATTAGTAGTGCTCTAGATTGGAAATAGGATGCCATTAATATTGCTCTCGATTGTAAATAGCATGCCATTATTAGTGCTCTATCTAGGAAATAGGATGCCATTAGTAGTGCTCTACATTGGAAATAGGATGCCATTAGTAGTGCTCTACATAGGAAATAGGATGCCATTAATAGTGCTCTACATAGGAAATTGAATGCCATTAGGTGTGCTCTAGATTGGAAATAGGATGCCATTAATATTGCTCTCGATTGTAAATAGCATGCCATTAATAGTGCTCTATATAGAAAATAGGATGCCATTAGTAGTGCTCTATATAAGAAATAGGATAACATTAGTAGTGCTCTATATAGGAAATATGATGCCATAAGATAGTGTTCTAGATTGGAAATAGGATGTCATTAATAGTGCTCTAGATTGGAAATAGGATGCCATTAGTAGTGCAGAATATAGGAAATAGGATGCCATTAGCAGTGCTCTACATAGGAAATAGGATGCCATTAGTAGTGCTCTATATAAGAAATAGGATGCCATTAGTAGTGCTCTATATAGGAAATAGTATGCCATTAGTTGTACTCTATATAGGAAATAGGATGCCATTAGTGGTGCTCTATATAGGAAATAAGATGCCATAAGATAGTGCTCTATATAGGAAATAGGATGCCATTAGATAATGTCCCATATAGGAAATAGGATGCCATTAATAGTGCTCTAGATTGGGAAAAGCATGCCATTAGTAGTGCTCTAGATTGGAAATAGGATGCCATTAGTTGTGCTCTAGATTGGAAATAGGATGTCATTAATAGTGCTCTATATAGGAAATAGGATGCCATTAGTAGTGCTCTATATAAGAAATAGGATGCCATTAGCAGTGCTCTACATAGGAAATAGGATGCCATAAGATAGTGCTCTACTTAGGAAATAGGATGCCATTAGATAGTGCTCTATATAGGAAATAGGATGCCATTAGTAATGCTCTAGATTCGAAATAGGATGCCATTAGTTGTGCTCTAGATTGGAAATAGGATGCCATTAATGTTTCTCTCGATTGTAAATAGCATGCCATTAATAGTGCTCTATATAGGAAATAGGATGCCATTAGTAGTGCTCTAGATTGGAAATAGGATGCCATTAATATTGCTCTCGATTGTAAATAGCATGCCATTATTAGTGCTCTATCTAGGAAATAGGATGCCATTAGTAGTGCTCTATATTGGAAATAGGATGCCATTAGTAGTGCTCTACATAGGAAATAGGATGCCATTAGTAGTGCTCTACATAGGAAATAGGATGCCATTAGTAGTGCTCTATATAGGAAATAGGATGCCATTAGTAGTGCTCTACATAGGAAATAGGATGCCATTAGATAATGCTCTACGTAGGACATAGGATGCCATTAGATAGTGCTCTACATAGGAAATAGGATGCCATTAGATAATGCTCTATATAGGAAATAGGATGCCATTAGTAGTGCTCTACATAGGAAATAGGATGCCATTAGTAGTGCTCTAGATTGCGAATAGGATTCCATTAGATAGTTCTCTATATAGGAAATAGGATGCCATTAATAGTGCTCTACATAGGAAATAGGATGCCATAAGATAGTGCTCTATATAGGAAATAGGATGCCATTAGTAGTGCTCTATATAGGAACTAGGATGCCATTAGTAGTGCTCTACATAGGAAATAGGATGCCATTAGTAGTGCTCTAGATTGGGAAAAGCATGCCATTAGTAGTGCTCTAGATTGGAAATAGGATGCCATTAGTTGTGCTCTAGATTGGAAATAGGATGTCATTAGTAGTGCTCTAGATTTGGAAATCGGATGCCATTAATAGTGCTCTATATAGGAAATAGGATGCCATTAGTAGTGCTCTATATAAGAAATAGGATGCCATTAGTAGTGCTCTAGATTGGAAATAGGATGCCATTAGTAGTGCTCTATATAAGAAATAGAATGCCATTAGTAGTGCTCTATATAGGAAATAGGATGCCATAAGATAGTGCTCTATATAGGAAATAGGATGCCATTAGTAGTTCTCTATATAGGAAATATGATGCCATTAGAAGTGCTCTATATAGGAAATAGGATACCATAAGATAGTGCTCTATATAGGAAATAGGTTGCCATTAGTAGTGCTCTAGATTGGAAATAGGATGCCATTAGATAATGCTCTAATATAGGAAATAGGATGTCGTTAATAGTGCTCTAGATTGGAAATAGCATGCCATTAGTAGTGCTCTAGATTGCGAATAGGATTCCATTAGATAGTGCTCTATATAGGAAATAGGATGCCATTAATAATGCTCTACATAGGAAACAGGATGCCATTAGTAGTGCTCTATCTAGGAAATAGGATGCCATTAATAGTGCTCTATATAGGACATAGGATGCCATTAGTAGTGCTCTAGATTGGAAATAGGATGCCATTAGTACTTCTCTAGTTTGGAAATAGGATGCCATTAATATTGCTCTCGATTGTAAATAGCATGCCATTATTAGTGCTCTATCTAGGAAATAGGATGCCATTAGTAGTGCTCTATATAGGAAATAGGATGCCATTCGTAGTGCTCTACATAGGAAATAGGATGCCATTAGTAGTGCTCTACATAGGAAATAGGATGCCATTAGTAGTGCTATATATAGGAAATGGGATGCCATTAGTAGTGCTCTGTATAGGAAATAGGATGCTATAAGATAGTGCTCCATATAGGAAATAGGATGCCATTAATAGTGCTCTAGATTGGGAAAAGCATGCCATTAGTAGTGCTCTAGATTGGAAATAGGATGCCATTAGTAGTGCTCTAGATTGGAAATAGGATGTCATTCGTAGTGCTCTAGATTTGGAAATAGGATGCCATTAATAGTGCTCTAGATTGGAAATAAGATGTCATTAATAGTGCTCTATATAGGATATAGGATGCCATTAAATTATGCTCTATACAGGAAATATGATGCCATTAGTAGTGCTAGTAGTGCTCTACATAGAAAATACGATGCCATTAATAGTGCTCAATATAGGAAATAGTATGCCATTAATAGTGCTCAATATAGGAAATTCGATGCCTTTAGCAGTGCTCTACATAGGAAATAGGATGCAATTAGTTAGTGCTCTACATAGGAAATAGGATTTCATTAGATAGTGCTCCATATAGGAAATAGGATGCCATTAATAGTGCTCTACATAGGAAACATGATGCCATTAGTAGTGATCTACATAGGAAATAGGACGTCATTAATAGTGCTCTAGATTGGAAATAGGATGCCATTAATATTGCTCTTGATTGTAAATAGCATGCCATTAATAGTGCTCAATATAGGAAATAGTATGCCATTAATAGTGCTCAATATAGGAAATACGATGCCATTTGTAGTGCACTACATAGGAAACAGGATGCAATTAGGTAGTGCTCTACATAGGAAATAGGATTCAATTAGACAGTGCTCAATATAGGAAATACGATGCCATTTGTAGTGCTATACATAGGAAACAGGATGACATTAGTAGTGATCTACATAGGAAATAGGATGTCATTAATAGTGCTCTAGATTGGAAATAGGATGCCATTAGTAGTGCTCTAGATTGGAAATAGGATGCCATTAGTAGTGCTCTAGATTGGAAATAGGATGTCATTAGTAGTGCTCTAGATTGGAAATAGGATGTCATTAATAGTGCTCTAGATTGGAAATAGGATGCCATTAGTAGTGCTCTAGATTGGAAATAGGATGCCTTTAGTAGTGCTCTATATAAGAAATAGAATGCCATTAGTAGTGCTCTATATAGGAATTAGGATGCCATTCGTAGTACTCTACATAGGAAGTAGAATGCCATTAGTAGTGCTCTATATAGGAAATAGGATGCCATAAGATAGTGCTCTATATAGGAAATAGGATGCCATTAGTAGTGCTCTATATAGGAAATATGATGCCATTAGAAGTGCTCTATATAGGAAATAGGATGCCATAAGATAGTGCTCTATATAGGAAATAGGATGCCATTAGTAGTGCTCTAGATTGGAAATAGGATGCCATTAGTAGTGCTCTAGATTGCGAATAGGATTCCATTAGATAGTTCTCTATATAGGAAATAGGATGCCATTAATAGTGCTCTACATAGGAAATAGGAAGCCATAAGATAGTGCTCTATATAGGAAATAGGATGCCATTAGTAGTGCTCTATATCGGAACTAGGATGCCATTAGTAGTGCTCTACATAGGAAATAGGATGCCATTAGTAGTGCTCTAGATTGGGAAAAGCATGCCATTAGTAGTGCTCTAGATTGGAAATAGGATGCCATTAGTTGTTCTCTAGATTGGAAATAGGATGTCATTAGTAGTGCTCTAGATTTGGAAATCGGATGCCATTAATAGTGCTCTATATAGGAAATAGGATGCCATTAGTAGTGCTCTATATAAGAAATAGGATGCCATTAGAAGTGCCCTACATAGGAAATAGGATGCCATAAGATAGTGCTCTACTTAGGAAATAGGATGCCATTAGATAGTGCTCTATATAGGAAATAGGATGCCATTAGTAGTGCTCTAGATTGGAAATAGGATGCCATTAGTAGTGCTCTAGATTGGAAATAGGATGCCATTAATATTGCTCTCGATTGTAAATAGCATGCCATTATTAGTGCTCTATCTAGGAAATAGGATGCCATTAGTAGTGCTCTACATAGGAAATAGGATGCCATTAATAGTGCTCTACATAGGAAATAGGAAGCCATAAGATAGTGCTCTATATAGGAAATAGGATGCCATTAGTAGTGCTCTATATAGGAACTAGGATGCCATTAGTAGTGCTCTACATAGGAAATAGGATGCCATTAGTAGTGCTCTAGATTGGGAAAAGCATGCCATTAGTAGTGCTCTAGATTGGAAATAGGATGCCATTAGTTGTTCTCTAGATTGGAAATAGGATGTCATTAGTAGTGCTCTAGATTTGGAAATCGGATGCCATTAATAGTGCTCTATATAGGAAATAGGATGCCATTAGTAGTGCTCTATATAAGAAATAGGATGCCATTAGAAGTGCCCTACATAGGAAATAGGATGCCATAAGATAGTGCTCTACTTAGGAAATAGGATGCCATTAGATAGTGCTCTATATAGGAAATAGGATGCCATTAGTAGTGCTCTAGATTGGAAATAGGATGCCATTAGTAGTGCTCTAGATTGGAAATAGGATGCCATTAATATTGCTCTCGATTGTAAATAGCATGCCATTATTAGTGCTCTATCTAGGAAATAGGATGCCATTAGTAGTGCTCTACATAGGAAATAGGATGCCATTAATAGTGCTCTACATAGGAAATTGAATGCCATTAGGTGTGCTCTAGATTGGAAATAGGATGCCATTAATATTGCTCTTGATTGTAAATAGCATGCCATTAATAGTGCTCTATATAGGAAATAGGATGCCATTAGTAGTGCTCTATATAGGAAATATGATGCCATTAGATAGTGTTCTAGATTGGAAATAGGATGTCATTAATAGTGCTCTAGATTGGAAATAGGATGCCATTAGTAGTGCAGAATATAGGAAATAGGATGCCATTAGCAGTGCTCTACATAGGAAATAGGATGCCATTAGTAGTGCTCTATATAAGAAATAGGATGCCATTAGTAGTGCTCTATATAGGAAATAGTATGCCATTAGTTGTACTCTATATAGGAAATAGGATGCCATTAGTGGTGCTCTATATAGGAAATAAGATGCCATAAGATAGTGCTCTATATAGGAAATAGGATGCCATTAGATAATGTCCCATATAGGAAATAGGATGCCATTAATAGTGCTCTAGATTGGGAAAAGCATGCCATTAGTAGTGCTCTAGATTGGAAATAGGATGCCATTAGTTGTGCTCTAGATTGGAAATAGGATGTCATTAATAGTGCTCTATATAGGAAATAGGATGCCATAAGATAGTGCTCTACTTAGGAAATAGGATGCCATTAGATAGTGCTCTATATAGGAAATAGGATGCCATTAGTAATGCTCTAGATTCGAAATAGGATGCCATTAGTTGTGCTCTAGATTGGAAATAGGATGCCATTAATGTTTCTCTCGATTGTAAATAGCATGCCATTAATAGTGCTCTATATAGGAAATAGGATGCCATTAGTAGTGCTCTAGATTGGAAATAGGATGCCATTAATATTGCTCTCGATTGTAAATAGCATGCCATTATTAGTGCTCTATCTAGGAAATAGGATGCCATTAGTAGTGCTCTATATTGGAAATAGGATGCCATTAGTAGTGCTCTACATAGGAAATAGGATGCCATTAGTAGTGCTCTACATAGGAAATAGGATGCCATTAGTAGTGCTCTATATAGGAAATAGGATGCCATTAGTAGTGCTCTACATAGGAAATAGGATGCCATTAGATAATGCTCTACGTAGGACATAGGATGCCATTAGATAGTGCTCTACATAGGAAATAGGATGCCATTAGATAATGCTCTATATAGGAAATAGGATGCCATTAGTAGTGCTCTACATAGGAAATAGGATGCCATTAGTAGTGCTCTAGATTGCGAATAGGATTCCATTAGATAGTTCTCTATATAGGAAATAGGATGCCATTAATAGTGCTCTACATAGGAAATAGGAAGCCATAAGATAGTGCTCTATATAGGAAATAGGATGCCATTAGTAGTGCTCCATATAGGAATAGGATGCCATTACTAGTGCTCTACATAGGAAATAGGATGCCATTAGTAGTGCTCTAGATTGGGAAAAGCATGCCATTAGTAGTGCTCTAGATTGGAAATAGGATGCCATTAGTTGTGCTCTAGATTGGAAATAGGATGTCATTAGTAGTGCTCTAGATTTGGAAATCGGATGCCATTAATAGTGCTCTATATAGGAAATAGGATGCCATTAGTAGTGCTCTATATAAGAAATAGGATGCCATTAGAAGTGCCCTACATAGGAAATAGGATGCCATAAGATAGTGCTCTACTTAGGAAATAGGATGCCATTAGATAGTGCTCTATATAGGAAATAGGATGCCATTAGTAGTGCTCTAGATTGGAAATAGGATGCCATTAGTAGTGCTCTAGATTGGAAATAGGATGCCATTAATATTGCTCTCGATTGTAAATAGCATGCCATTATTAGTGCTCTATCTAGGAAATAGGATGCCATTAGTAGTGCTCTACATTGGAAATAGGATGCCATTAGTAGTGCTCTACATAGGAAATAGGATGCCATTAATAGTGCTCTACATAGGAAATTGAATGCCATTAGGTGTGCTCTAGATTGGAAATAGGATGCCATTAATATTGCTCTCGATTGTAAATAGCATGCCATTAATAGTGCTCTATATAGGAAATAGGATGCCATTAGTAGTGCTCTATATAAGAAATAGGATGCCATTAGTAGTGCTCTATATAGGAAATATGATGCCATAAGATAGTGTTCTAGATTGGAAATAGGATGTCATTAATAGTGCTCTAGATTGGAAATAGGATGCCATTAGTAGTGCAGAATATAGGAAATAGGATGCCATTAGTTGTACTCTATATAGGAAATAGGATGCCATTAGTAGTGCTCTATATAGGAAATAAGATGCCATAAGATAGTGCTCTATATAGGAAATAGGATGCCATTAGTAATGCTCTAGGTTGGAAATAGGATGCCATTAGTTGTGCTCTAGATTGGAAATAGGATGCCATTAATGTTTCTCTCGATTGTAAATAGCATGCCATTAATAGTGCTCTATATAGGAAAAGGATGCCATTAGTAGTGCTCTAGATTGGAAATAGGATGCCATTAATATTGCTCTCGATTGTAAATAGCATGCCATTATTAGTGCTCTATCTAGGAAATAGGATGCCATTAGTAGTGCTCTATATTGGAAATAGGATGCCATTAGTAGTGCTCTACATAGGAAATAGGATGCCATTAGTAGTGCTCTACATAGGAAATAGGATGCCATTAGTAGTGCTCTACATAGGAAATAGGATGCCATTAGTAGTGCTCTGTATAGGAAATAGGATGCCATAAGATAGTGTTCTATATAGGAAATAGGATGCCATTAATAGTGCTCTATGTAGGAAATAGGATGCCATTAGTAGTGCTCTATATAGGAAATAGGATGCCATTAGTAGTGCTCTACATAGGAAATAGGATGCCATTAGATAATGCTCTACGTAGGACATAGGATGCCATTAGATAGTGCTCTACATAGGAAATATGATGCCATTAGATAATGCTCTATATAGGAAATAGGATGCCATTAGTAGTGCTCTAAATAGGAAATAGGATGCCATTAGTAGTGCTCTATATAGGAAATAGGATGCCATTAGTAGTGCTCTACATAGGAAATAGGATGCCATTAGATAATGCTCTACGTAGGACATAGGATGCCATTAGATAATGCTCTATATATGAAATAGGATGCCATTAGATAATGCTCTACGTAGGAAATAGGATGCCATTAGATAATGCTCTACGTAGGACATAGGATGCCATTAGATAATGCTCTACGTAGGAAATAGGATGCCATTAGATAATGCTCTACGTAGGACATAGGATGCAATTAGATAATGCTCTACGTAGGACATAGGATGCCATTAGATAATGCTCTACGTAGGACATAGGATGCCATTAGATAATGCTCTATATAGGAAATAGGATGCCATTAGATAATGCTCTACGTAGGAAATAGGATGCCATTAGATACTGCTCTACGTAGGACATGGGATGCCATTAGATAATGCTCTACGTAGGAAATAGGATGCCAATAGATAATGCTCTACGTAGGACATAGGATGCCATTAGATAATGCTCTACATAGGAAATAGGATGCCATTAGATAATGCTCTATATAGGAAATAGGATGCCATTAGTAGTGCTCTACATAGGAAATAGGATGCCATTAGTAGTGCTCTATATAGGAAATAGGATGCCATTAGTAGTGCTCTACATAGGAAATAGGATGCCATTAGTAGTGCTCTATATAGGAAATAGGATGCCATTAGTAGTGCTCTACATAGGAAATAGGATGCCATTAGTAGTGCTCTATATAGGAAATAGGATGCCATTAGTAGTGCTCTACATAGGAAATAGGATGCCATTAGTAGTGCTCTATATAGGAAATAGGATGCCATTAGTAGTGCTCTACATAGGAAATAGGATGCCATTAGTAGTGCTCTATATAGGAAATAGGATGCCATTAGTAGTGCTCTACATAGGAAATAGGATGCCATTAGTAGTGCTCTATATAGGAAATAGGATGCCATTAGTAGTGCTCTACATAGGAAATAGGATGCCATTAGTAGTGCTCTATATAGGAAATAGGATGCCATTAGTAGTGCTCTACATAGGAAATAGGATGCCATTAGTAGAGCTCTACATTGGAAATAGGATGCCATTAGTAGTGCTCTATATAGGAAATAGGATGCCATTAGTAGTGCTCTACATAGGAAATAGGATGCCATTAGTAGTGCTCTATATAGGAAATAGGATGCCATTAGTAGTGCTCTACATAGGAAATAGGATGCCATTAGTAGTGTACTATATAGGAAATTGGATGCCATTAGTAGTGCTCTATATAGGAAATAGGATGCCATTAGTAGTGCTCTATATAGGAAATAGGATGCCATTAGTAGTGCTCTATATAGGAAATAGGATGCCATTAGTAGTGCTCTACATAGGAAATAGGATGCCATTAGTAGTGCTCTACATAGGAAATAGGATGCCATTAGTAGTGCTCTACATAGGAAATAGGATGCCATTAGATAATGCTCTATATAGGAAATAGGATGCCATTAGTAGTGCTCTATATAGGAAATAGGATGCCATTAGTAGTGCTCTATATAGGAAATAGGATGCCATTAGTAGTTCTCTACATAGGAAATAGGATGCCATTAGTAGTGCTCTATATAGGAAATAGGATGCCATTAGTAGTGTTCTACATAGGAAATAGGATGCCATTGGTAGTGCTCTATATAGGAAATAGGATGCCATTAGTAGTGCTCTACATAGGAAATATGATGCCATTAGATAATGCTCTATATAGGAAATAGGATGCCATTAGTAGTGCTCTAAATAGGAAATAGGATGCCATTAGTAGTGCTCTATATAGGAAATAGGATGCCATTAGTAGTGCTCTACATAGGAAATAGGATGCCATTAGATAATGCTCTACGTAGGACATAGGATGCCATTAGATAATGCTCTATATAGGAAATAGGATGCCATTAGATAATGCTCTACGTAGGAAATAGGATGCCATTAGATAATGCTCTACGTAGGACATAGGATGCCATTAGATAATGCTCTACGTAGGAAATAGGATGCCATTAGATAATGCTCTACGTAGGACATAGGATGCAATTAGATAATGCTCTACGTAGGACATAGGATGCCATTAGATAATGCTCTACGTAGGACATAGGATGCCATTAGATAATGCTCTATATAGGAAATAGGATGCCATTAGATAATGCTCTACGTAGGAAATAGGATGCCATTAGATACTGCTCTACGTAGGACATGGGATGCCATTAGATAATGCTCTACGTAGGAAATAGGATGCCAATAGATAATGCTCTACGTAGGACATAGGATGCCATTAGATAATGCTCTACATAGGAAATAGGATGCCATTAGATAATGCTCTATATAGGAAATAGGATGCCATTAGTAGTGCTCTACATAGGAAATAGGATGCCATTAGTAGTGCTCTATATAGGAAATAGGATGCCATTAGTAGTGCTCTACATAGGAAATAGGATGCCATTAGTAGTGCTCTATATAGGAAATAGGATGCCATTAGTAGTGCTCTACATAGGAAATAGGTTGCCATTAGTAGTGCTCTATATAGGAAATAGGATGCCATTAGTAGTGCTCTACATAGGAAATAGGATGCCATTAGTAGTGCTCTATATAGGAAATAGGATGCCATTAGTAGTGCTCTACATAGGAAATAGGATGCCATTAGTAGTGCTCTATATAGGAAATAGGATGCCATTAGTAGTGCTCTACATAGGAAATAGGATGCCATTAGTAGTGCTCTATATAGGAAATAGGATGCCATTAGTAGTGCTCTACATAGGAAATAGGATGCCATTAGTAGTGCTCTATATAGGAAATAGGATGCCATTAGTAGTGCTCTACATAGGAAATAGGATGCCATTAGTAGTGCTCTATATAGGAAATAGGATGCCATTAGTAGTGCTCTACATAGGAAATAGGATGCCATTAGTAGAGCTCTACATTGGAAATAGGATGCCATTAGTAGTGCTCTATATAGGAAATAGGATGCCATTAGTAGTGCTCTACATAGGAAATAGGATGCCATTAGTAGTGCTCTATATAGGAAATAGGATGCCATTAGTAGTGCTCTACATAGGAAATAGGATGCCATTAGTAGTGTACTATATAGGAAATTGGATGCCATTAGTAGTGCTCTATATAGGAAATAGGATGCCATTAGTAGTGCTCTATATAGGAAATAGGATGCCATTAGTAGTGCTCTATATAGGAAATAGGATGCCATTAGTAGTGCTCTACATAGGAAATAGGATGCCATTAGTAGTGCTCTACATAGGAAATAGGATGCCATTAGTAGTGCTCTACATTGGAAATAGGATGCCATTAGATAATGCTCTATATAGGAAATAGGATGCCATTAGTAGTGCTCTATATAGGAAATAGGATGCCATTAGTAGTGCTCTATATAGGAAATAGGATGCCATTAGTAGTTCTCTACATAGGAAATAGGATGCCATTAGTAGTGCTCTATATAGGAAATAGGATGCCATTAGTAGTGCTCTACATAGGAAATAGGATGCCATTGGTAGTGCTCTATATAGGAAATAGGATGCCATTAGTAGTGCTCTACATAGGAAATAGGATGCCATTAGTAGTGCTCTATATAGGAAATAGGATGCCATTAGTAGTGCTCTACATGGGAAATAGGATGCCATTAGTAGTGCTCTATATAGGAAATAGGATGCCATTAGTAGTGCTCTACATAGGAAATAGGATGCCATTAGTAGTGCTCTATATAGGAAATAGGATGCCATTAGTAGTGCTCTACATAGGAAATAGGATGCCATTAGTAGAGCTCTACATTGGAAATAGGATGCCATTAGTAGTGCTCTATATAGGAAATAGGATGCCATTAGTAGTGCTCTACATAGGAAATAGGATGCCATTAGTAGTGCTCTATATAGGAAATAGGATGCCATTAGTAGTGCTCTACATAGGAAATAGGATGCCATTAGTAGTGCTCTATATAGGAAATAGGATGCCATTAGTAGTGCTCTACATAGGAAATAGGATGCCATTAGTAGTGCTCTATATAGGAAATAGGATGCCATTAGTAGTGCTCTACATAGGAAATAGGATGCCATTAGTAGTGCTCTACATAGGAAATAGGATGCCATTAGTAGTGCTCTACATAGGAAATAGGATGCCATTAGATAATGCTCTATATAGGAAATAGGATGCCATTAGTAGTGCTCTATATAGGAAATAGGATGCCATTAGTAGTGCTCTATATAGGAAATAGGATGCCATTAGTAGTGCTCTACATAGGAAATAGGATGCCATTAGTAGTGCTCTATATAGGAAATAGGATGCCATTAGTAGTGCTCTACATAGGAAATAGGATGCCATTAGTAGTGCTCTATATAGGAAATAGGATGCCATTAGTAGTGCTCTATATAGGAAATAGGATGCCATTAGTAGTGCTCTACATAGGAAATAGGATGCCATTAGTAGTGCTCTACATAGGAAATAGGATGCCATTAGTAGTGCTCTACATAGGAAATAGGATTCCATTAGATAATGCTCTATATAGGAAATAGGATGCCATTAGTAGTGCTCTACATAGGAAATAGGATGCCATTAGTAGTGCTCTATATAGGAAATAGGATGCCATTAGTAGTGCTCTACATAGGAAATAGGATGTCATTAGTAGTGCTCTACATAGGAAATAGGATGTCATTTGTAGTGCTCTACATAGGAAATAGGATGTCATTAGTAGTGCTCTACATAGGAAATAGGATACCATTAGTAGTGCTCTACATAGGAAATAGGATGCCATTAGTAGTGCTCTACATAGGAAATAGGATGCCATTAGATAATGCTCTATATAGGAAATAGGATGCCATTAGTAGTGCTCTACATAGGAAATAGGATGCCATTAGTAGTGCTCTACATAGGAAATAGGATGCCATTAGTAGTGTTCTACATAGGAAATAGGATGCCATTAGATAATGCTCTATATAGCAAATAGGATGCCATTAGTAGTGCTCTACATAGGAAATAGGATGCCATTAGTAGTGCTCTACATAGGAAATAGGATGCCATTAGATAATGCTCTATATAGGAAATAGGATGCCATTAGTAGTGCTCTACATAGGAAATAGGATGCCATTAGTAGTGCTCTACATAGGAAATAGGATGCTATTAGATAATGCTCTATATAGGAAATAGGATGCCATTAGTAGTGCTCTATATAGGAAATAGGATGCCATTAGTAGTGCTCTATATAGGAAAATGGAAGCCATTAGATAATGCTCTATATAGGAAATAGGATGCCATTAGTAGTGCTCTATATAGGAAATAGGATGCCATTAGTAGTTCTCTATATAGGAAATAGGATGCCATTAGATAATGCTCTATATATGAAATAGGATGCCATTAGTAGTGCTCTATATAGGAAATAGGATGCCATTCGGGGTCCACAAGCTATAATATCCAGTAAGCACAGTATTAGAGGAGTGTGTGTGTGTGTGTGTGTGTGTGTGTGTGTGTGTGTGTGTGTGTGTGTGTGTGTGTGTGTGTGTGTGTGTGTGTGTGTGTGTGTGTGTGTGTGTGTGTGTGTGTGTGTGTGTGTGTGTGTGTGTGTGTGTGTTTCCTGTTTACACACCAAGTTATTTTCATACCGCCAGTAACTTTCCTTTTACATTAAGCTTTCAGACGAAAATTTGAGATTAGTAATGGCGAAAACTTTAAAACACCATGGTTGTGTCCCAATACTGGCTGTTGTCCCTCCTCGTTTACAAGTGTCCCTCGGTGGGGGAGTGTCCCTCGTTGGGGAGGTGTCCCTCGGTGGGGAAGTGTCCGTCAAAAACTGAGCAACTAATGGTAAGGAGAGATAAATAAGCAATGAGACATCACTACATCCCTCACGCACATCAGAAGCTGCTGAAGAAATCACACGACGAGCCATGTGTTTTTCACAATACCTGTAAAGGCGGCAGTAATAGCTTTCCTTATATTTTTCATGCAACAAATACTGTATGTAGACTATTTACCATGAGCAACAACTGCTGTATGTAGTTTACTGACCATGAGCAACAACTACTGTATGTAGGCTATTTACCATGAGCAACAATTGCTGTATGTAGGTTACTGACCATGAGCAACAACTACAGTATGTAGGCTATTTACCATGAGCAACAACTGCTGTATGTAGGTTACTGACCATGAGCAACAACTACTGTATGTAGACTATTTACCATGAGCAACAACTGCTGTATGTAGGTTACTGACCATGAGCAACAACTACTGTATGTAGGCTATTTACCATGAGCAACAATTGCTGTATGTAGGTTACTGACCATGAGCAACAACTACAGTATGTAGGCTATTTACCATGAGCAACAACTACTGTATGTATGCTACTGACCATGAGCAACAACTACTGTATATAGGAAACCGAACATGAGCAAGACATACTGTATGTAGGCTACTGACCATGAGCAACAACTACTGTATGTAGTCTACTGACCATGAGCAACAACTACTGTATGTATGCTACTGACCATGAGCAACAACTACTGTATGTATGCTACTGACCATGAGCAACAACTACTGTACGTAGGCTACTGACCATGAGCAACAACTACTGTATGTAGGCTACTGACCATGAGCAACAACTACTGTATGTATGCTACTGACCATGAGCAACAACTACTGTACGTAGGCAACTTACCATGAGCAACAACTACAGAATGTAGGAAACCGAACATGAGCAAGACATACTGTATGTAGGCTACTGACCATGAGTAACAACTACTCTATGTAGGCTACTGACCATGAGCAACAACTACTGTATGTAGGCTACTGAACATGAGCAACAACTACTGTATGCAGGATATTTACCATGAGTAACAACTACTGTTTGTTGGCTACTGACCATGAGCAACAACTACTGTATGTAGGCTACTGACCATGAGCAACAGCTACTGTATGTAGGCTACTGACCATGAGCAACAAATATTGTATGTCGTCTATTTACTATGATCAATAACTACTGTATGCAGGCTACTTACAATGAGCAACAACTACTGTATTTAGGCTACTGACCACGTGCAACAACTACTGAATTTAGGCTACATACCATGAGCAACAACTACTGTATGTAGGCTACTGACCATGAGCAACAACTACTGTATGTAGGAAACCGAACATGAGCAAGACATACTGTATGTAGGCTACTGACCATGAGCAACAACTACTGTATGTAGGCTACTGATCAGGAGCAACAACTACCGTATGTATGCTACTGACCATGAGTAACAACTACTCTATGTAGGCTACTGACCATGAGCAACAACTACTGTATGTAGGCTACTGACCATGAGCAACAACTACTGTATGCAGGATATTTACCATGAGCAACAACTACTGTTTGTAGGCTACTGACCATGAGCAACAACTACTGTATGTAGGCTACTGACCATGAGTAACAACTACTCTATGTAGGCTACTGACCATGAGCAACAACTACTGTATGTAGGCTACTGACCATGAGCAACAACTACTGTATGCAGGATATTTACCATGAGCAACAACTACTGTTTGTAGGCTACTGACCATGAGCAACAACTACTGTATGTAGGCTACTGACCATGAGCAACAGCTACTGTTTGTAGGCTACTGACCATGAGCAACAAATATTGTATGTAGTCTACTTACCATGATCAACAACTACTGTATGCAGGCTACTTACAATGAGCAACAACTACTGTATTTAGTCTACTGACCACGTGCAACAACTACTG
Source organism: Oncorhynchus masou masou (assembly GCF_036934945.1). Lineage (NCBI taxonomy): Eukaryota > Metazoa > Chordata > Actinopteri > Salmoniformes > Salmonidae > Oncorhynchus > Oncorhynchus masou. The sequence continues at coordinate 77,650,481 of NC_088243.1, read as the reverse complement.
AATGTAGACTACATACCATTAGCAACAACTACTGTATGTAGGCTACTGACCATGAGCAACAACTACTGTATGTAGGCTACTGACCGTGACCAAAAACTACCGTATGTTGGCGACATACCCATGAGCAACAATACAAATACTGTATGTAGGCTACTAACCATGTTCAACAAATACTGTATGTAGAAAACTGCCAATGAGCAACCACTACTGTATGTAGGCTACTGACCATGAGCAACAAATACTGTATGTAGGCTACTGATCATGAGCAACAACTGCTATATGTAGGCTTCTGACCATGAGTAACAACTACTGTATGTAGGCTACTGACCATGAGCAACAAATAATGTATGTAGGCTACTGACCATGAGCAAAAAATACTGTATGTAGGCTATTTACCATGAGCAACAACTACTGTATGTAGGCTACTGACCATGAGCAACAACTACTGTATGTAGGCTACTGACCATGAGCAACAAAAACTGTATGTGGGCTACTCACCATGAGCAACAAAAATTGTATGTAGACTACTGACCATGAGCAATTAATACTCTATGTAGGCCACTGACAATGAGCAACAAATATAGTATGTAGGCTATTTACCATGAGCAACAGTACTGTATGTAGGCTACTTACCATGAGCAACAAATACTGTATGTAGACTACTAACCATCAGCAACAAATATTGTATGTAGGCTATTTACCATGAGCAACAACTACTGTATGTAGGCTCTTGACCATGAACAACAACAACTGTTTGTAGGCTACTGACCATAAGCAACAACTACTGAATGAAGGCTACTGACGATGAGCAACAAATAATGTGTGTAAGTTACTGACCATGAGCAACAACTACTGTATGTAGTCTACTGACCATGAGCAACAAATAATGTACGTAGGCTACTGACCATGAGCAACAACTACTGTATGTAGGCTACTGACCATGAGCAACAACTACTGTATGTAGGCTACTGATCTTGATTACCAACTACTGTATGTAGGCTACTGACCATGAGCAACAACTACTGTATGTAGGCTATTTATCATGAGCAACAACTACTGTATGTAGTCTACTGACCATGAGCAACAACTACTGCATGTAGGCTACTGACCATGAGCAACAACTACTGTATGTAGGCTACTGACCATGAGCAACAACTACTGTATGTAGGCTATTTACATTAAGCAACAACTACTGCATTTATGCTACTGACCATGAGCAACAACTACTGTATGTAGTCTACTGACCATGAGCAACAACTACTGTATGTAGGCTACCAACCATGAGCAACAACTACTGTATGTAGGCTATTTACCATGAGCAACAACTACTGTATGTAGGCTACTGACCATGAGCAACAACTACTGTATGTAGGCTACATACCATGAGCAACAACTACTGTATGTAGGCTACTGACCATGAGCAACAACTACTGTATGTAGGCTACTGACCATGAGCAACAACTACTGTATGTAGGCTACATACCATGAGCAACAACTACTGTATGTAGTTACCAGCAACAGTGTGTGAAAACCTTGTGAAGACTTGCAGAAAACGTTTAACCTCTGTCATTGCCAACAAAGGGTATATAACAAAGTATTGAGATAAACTTTTGTTATTGACCAAATACTTATTTTCCACCATAATTTGCAAATAAATTCATTAAAAATACTACAATGTGATTTTCTGGATTTTTTTTCTTCTCATTTTCTCTGTCATAGTTGAAGTGTACCTATGATGAAAATTACAGGTCTCTCTCATATTTTTAAGTGGGAGAACTTGCACAATTGGTGGCTGACTAAATACTTTTTTGCCCCACTGTATACAGATCGGCTACATAGCTACGCATCCATAAAATACAGAGTTCACGTTACTTTAGCTGTATTGGCAAATGTCTCTCATGTTAATGTTGTTTCAATAAAATCTGAACTGACTTGCCTAGTTAAATAAAGGTTAAATAAAATTTAAATAAAATAAAAAATATTGACAAGTGATGACTTGTATGTATGTTTTAATGAACTGCAAGGCAAGCTCACAAAAATGTACATTCAATTTGCAGTAGTTAAAATACTTTAGTTAGATTCTTTAAATCCACTGATTTTCACCAGAAGAAAGCCTGGTTTGCTGGTTAGCTCATGAGTCAGGAGTTAAACAAAATGTCAAAACGGCCATAAAACTAGCTAAATGTTAGCTAGCCAGCTAGCTTGCTAAATAGTGATTTTCGTAAATTAACTTTGACAAAATAATATCCACTGTATGTATAAACGTTTGTCTCTACATTAACTAACATAATGCCTCTTAACTGTATGATTAATGTTGAAGTTATAATTATCTACATTTGCTTCCATACTAGTATCTTTGCCAGCCATCTTTCCTGAAGTAACTCTCCAGCCTTGGGTCACAGTGTTTAATGGGAGTTTTTGGAACCCCTCTATAGGAAGTCTGCGTCTCGATTTGCTTCGATAACTAGAGGGCTGAAAAGGCACTGCTCCTCGCTCAAAGTTGAATTGGGACACCTCTCCGACTCGTTGTGGCTCGCGGGATCACGCAAAACGGAGGAGGAGTGCTGGGGCGTATTGGGATTGAGCCTACGTCTCTGTATATCTCCAGCCATGTGATGGTGACCTTTGAACAATTTTTATTAATATTTTTTAGCAAAGAAGTGAACAATGTCAAAAATGTAAACAGCACATCAGTCTAACTGGCTGCATGGAAATTTTTACAACCCCCAATCTGAGTCAAATGAAGAAAATTAGCATGGCAACCGGATGTTCCATATTACAAACTAGTCACATTGGCCCAGCAGTCGGCACACTCAACAAGACTGATGCACAACGACTTGTTAGCAGGACTCTACTTGAACCCAATCTATCCCATATCAGTCTACTACCCCTGTCCAACAAACCGGACACAGTTAGTCAAATCAAAGTCATGCAATCATTATGTAAAACGAACAGTCTCCAACAGTAGCAGGAAATTAACATTACCTCAGGCTAAGTTTGTTTATACGCTTTCAGATCGCCCTGGCGATAGGGAAATGACTGCTACACACTGTTCATTTGTCCAATCAGAGTTAAGGGACATAAACATTTTTCAGACGGAAATGGAAATGTCTGTCTCCGTGTCTCTGTCTGTCTGTCTGTCTGTCTGTCTGTCTGTCTGTCTGTCTGCCTCTGTGTCTCTGTCTGTCTGTCTGTCTGTCTGTCTGCCTCTGTGTCTCTGTCTGTCTGCCTCTGTGTCTCTGTCTGTCTGTCTGTCTGTCTGTCTGTCTGTCTGTCTGCCTCTGTGTCTCTGTCTGTCTGCCTCTGTGTCTCTGTCTGTCTGCCTCTGTGTCTCTGTCTGTCTGTCTCCGTGTCTCTGTCTGTCTGTCTGTCTGTCTGTCTGTCTGTCTGTGTGTCTGTCTGTCTGTCTGTCTGTCTGTCTGTCTGTCTGTCTGTCTGCCTCTGTGTCTCTGTCTGTCTGCCTCTGTGTCTCTGTCTGTCTGCCTCTGTGTTTGCCTCTCTGTCTGTCTGTCTGTCTGCCTCTCTGTCTGTCTATCTGTCTGTCTGCCTCTGTGTCTGTTTGTCTGCCTCTGTGTCTGTCTGTCTGCCTGTCTGCCTGCCTGCCTGTCTGTCTGTCTGTCTGTCTGTGTGTCTGTCTGTCTGTCTGTCTGTCTGTCTGTCTGTCTGTCTGTCTGTCTGTCTGTCTGTCTGTCTGTCTCCGTGTCTCTGTCTGTCTGTCTGTCTGTCTGTGTGTCTGTCTGTCTGTCTGTCTGTCTGTCTGTCTGTCTGTCTGCCTCTGTGTCTCTGTCTGTCTGCCTCTGTGTCTCTGTCTGTCTGCCTCTGTGTTTGCCTCTCTGTCTGTCTGTCTGTCTGCCTCTCTGTCTGTCTATCTGTCTGTCTGCCTCTGTGTCTGTTTGTCTGCCTCTGTGTCTGTCTGTCTGCCTGCCTGCCTGTCTGTCTGTCTGTCTGTCTGTCTGTCTGTCTGTCTGTCTGTCTGTCTGTCTGTGCATCTGTCTGTCAGGATCCTGTCAAGTCAAAGTAATGCTGAAGCACTGCAGGTCAGGAGAGTCACAGAAGAAAAAGGTCTCGCTTCACAGTGCCAGAAATAAAATAAAATAGAAAAGGAATATTAAACTGTGTGTGCGTTCTGTTGGTTTCTCAGAGAGACAGAGGATGTATCCCAGATGCCACCCTATTCTCGTTATAGTGCATAGGGCTCTGGTCAAGAGTAGTGCAGCAAAAAGGCAATATGGTGCCATTTGGGATAAAGCAAAAAGAGGCAGCTGGGCGCCTGAGACGACACCTCTTGTTATGTTTCATTTATGCCAGGCTGTGTTTGAATAACCTCAGTGTGTATGTGCCTGCGTGCATGTGTGTGTGTGTGTGTTCGTACAGGTATGTGCATGTGTTTATGCGCAATGTGTTTGTGCGCAATGTGTGTGTGTTTACAAGTGTGTGAGTGTGTGTGTTGATGAATAACCCCAGAACTGATTGCACTGAGAGGAAACAGCCAAGCTAACAAACTAGACGCATGCAGACGGCTGGAGGATGAGAACAGAAACAGGAAGTTAGAGAGATTAAAGAGAGAGGCCTTTATAAGCATAACAGCTTATTTCCTTTTCTGGTGCTATTCCTTATATTGCCTACAAATGTTATATCAGGCCCTGCTCACAAGTTGTGCACTAGGTAGAGAATAGGGTGCCATTTAGGAGGAAGCATGGTCAATTATTTCAATTCATCTCACAGTCGACTGAATATAAATATGGATGTGATTGGGTCAACAGGGTGACTAGGGTAAAGATTTCCCTAGAAGCTGATCTGAGGTCAATTTTGTATCTTCACCCCTAATGGTTAAGGCTGGGTTTGGGGATGTGTAAGCTGTTCCTAGATCAGTCAGTGCCTGAGGGGTTTCTACCTTTTGCCTGCGAGGGCAAAATAATAATTTAACCCTAGCAGATGTCATATCTCACAATTCTTCAATTGTTCGGTTTCCTTTTCTCTCCAGCCATTCTCTCTGGATAGAAGAGAGCTAAAAGTAAGAGAGAGAAGGATGGAGAGGAAGAGTGCAAAGAGAGGAAGAGTGGAAAGAGAGGAAGAGTGTAAAGAGAGGAAGAGTGTAAAGAGAGGAAGAGTATAAAGGAGGTAGAGAAGTTGTCGAGAGAGGGTGGTAACAGATGTGTGTACACAGAAAAACACCATATTGCCTCAACAATACAATCAAGTCCTACGTACACAGCACTACTACAGCCAGTGTCGTTGTTGTCTTTACGTACACAGCACCACTACAGCCAGTGTGGTTGTTGTCTTTACGTACACAGCACCACTACAGCCAGTGTGGTTGTTGTCTTTACATTACACAGCATCACTACAGCCAGTGTGGTTGTTGTCTTTACGTACACAGCACCACTACAGCCAGTGTGGTTGTTGTCTTTACATTACACAGCACCACTACAGCCAGTGTGGTTGTTGTTTTTACGTACACAGCACCACTACAGCCAGTGTGGTTGTTGTCTTTACGTTCACAGCACCACTACAGCCAGTGTGGTTGTTGTTTTTACGTACACAGTACCACTACAGCCAGTGTGGTTGTTGTCTTTACGTACACAGGACCACTACAGCCAGTGTGGTTGTTGTCTTTACGTACACAGCACCACTACAGCCAGTGTGGTTGTTGTCTTTACATTACACAGCACCACTACAGCCAGTGTGGTTGTTGTCTTTACGTACACAGCACCACTACAGCCAGTGTGGTTGTTGTCTTTACATTACACAGCACCACTACAGCCAGTGTGGTTGTTGTTTTTACGTACACAGTACCACTACAGTCAGTGTGGTTGTTGTCTTTACGTACACAGCACCACTACAGCCAGTGTGGTTGTTGTCTTTACGTACACAGCAACCCTACAGTCAGTGTGGTTGTTGTCTTTACATACACAGCACCACTACAGTCAGTGTGGTTGTTGTCTTTACTTACACAGCACCACTACAGTCAGTGTGGTTGCTGTCTTTACGTACACAGCACCACTACAGCCAGTGTGGTTGTTGTCTTTACGTACACAGCACCACTACAGCCAGTGTGGTTGTTGTCTTTACATTACACAGCACCACTACAGCCAGTGTGGTTGTTGTCTTTACGTACACAGCACCACTACAGCCAGTGTGGCTGTTGTCTTTACGTACACAGCAACACTACAGCCAGTGTGGTTGTTGTCTTTACATTACACAGCACCACTACAGCCAGTGTGGTTGTTGTCTTTACGTACACAGCAACACTACAGCCAGTGTGGTTGTTGTCTTTACGTACACAGCACCACTACAGCCAGTGTGGTTGTTCCTACGTACACAGCACCACTACAGCCAGTGTGGTTGTTTCCTTTACATTACACAGCACCACTACAGCCAGTGTGGTTGTTGTCTTTACATTACACAGCACCACTACAGCCAGTGTGGTTGTTGTCTTTACGTACACAGCACAACTACAGCCAGTGTGGTTGTTGTCTTTAAGCACACAGCACCACTACAGTCAGTGTGGTTGTTCCTACATACACAGCACCACTACAGCCAGTGTGGTTGTTCCTACGTATACAGCACCACTACAGTCAGTGTGGTTGTTGTCTTTACGTACACAGCACCACTACAGCCAGTGTGGTTGTTGTCTTTACGTACACAGTACCACTACAGCCAGTGTGGTTGTTGTCTTTACGTACACAGCACCACTACAGCCAGTGTGGTTGTTGTCTTTACGTACACAGCACCACTACAGCCAGTGTGGTTGTTCCTACGTACACAGCACCACTACAGTCAGTGTGGTTGTTGTCTTTACGTACACAGCACCACTACAGCCAGTGTGGTTGTTGTCTTTACGAACACAGCACCACTACAGCCAGTGTGGTTGTTGTCTTTACGTACACAGTACCACTACAGCCAGTGTGGTTGTTGTCTTTACGTACACAGCACCACTACAGCCAGTGTGGTTGATGTCTTTACGTACACAGCACCACTACAGTCAGTGTCCTTGTTGTCTTTATGTACACAGCACCACTACAGCCAGTGTGGTTGTTGTCTTTACGTACACAGCACCACTACAGCCAGTGTGTTTGTTGTCTTTACGTACACAGTACCACTACAGCCAGTGTGGTTGTTGTCTTTACATTGCACAGCACCACTACAGCCAGTGCGGTTGTTGTCTTTACGTACACAGCAACACTACAGCCAGTGTGGTTGTTGTCTTTACGTACACAGCAACCCTACAGTCAGTTTGATTGTTGTCTTTACATACACAGCAACCCTACAGCCAGTGTGGTTTTTGTCTTTACGTACACAGCACCACTAAAGACAGTGTGGTTGTTGTCTTTACGTACACAGCACCACTACAGCCAGTGTGGTTGTTGTCTTTACGAACACAGCACCACTACAGCCAGTGTGGTTTGTCTTTACGTACACAGTACCACTACAGCCAGTGTGGTTGTTGTCTTTACGTACACAGCACCACTACAGCCAGTGTGGTTGATGTCTTTACGTACACAGCACCACTACAGTCAGTGTGGTTGTTGTCTTTACGTACACAGCACCACTACAGTCAGTGTGGTTGTTGTCTTTACGTACACAGCAACACTACAGCCAGTGTGGTTGTTGTCTTTACGTACACAGCACCACTACAGCCAGTGTGTTTGTTGTCTTTACGTACACAGTACTACTACAGCCAGTGTGGTTGTTGTCTTTACATTGCACAGCACCACTACAGCCAGTGCGGTTGTTGTCTTTACGTACAGAGCACCACTACAACCAGTGTGGTTGTTGTCTTTACGTACACAGCACCACTACAGCCAGTGTGGTTGTTGTCTTTACGTACACAGCAACCCTACAGTCAGTTTGGTTGTTGTCTTTACATACACAGCACCACTAGAGTCAGTGTGGTTGTTGTCTTTACGTACACAGCACCACTACAGTCAGTGTGGTTGTTGTCTTTACGTACACAGCACCACTACAGCCAGTGTGGTTGTTGTCTTTACGTACACAGCACCACTACAGCCAGTGTGGTTGTTGTCTTTACGTACACAGCACCACTACAGCCAGTGTGGTTGTTGTCTTTACGTACACAGCAACCCTACAGTCAGTGTGGTTGTTGTCTTTACGTACACAGCACCACTACAGCCAGTGTGGTTGTTGTCTTTACGTACACAGCACCACTACAGCCAGTGTGGTTGTTGTCTTTACGTACACAGCACCACTACAGTCAGTGTGGTTGTTGTCTTTACGTACACAGCACCACTACAGTCAGTGTGGTTGTTGTCTTTACGTACACAGCACCACTACAGCCAGTGTGGTTGTTGTCTTTACGTACACAGCACCACTACAGCCAGTGTGGTTGTTGTCTTTACGTACACAGCAACCCTACAGTCAGTTTGGTTGTTGTCTTTACATTACACAGCACCACTACAGTCAGTGTGGTTGTTGTCTTTACGTACACAGCACCACTACAGTCAGTGTGGTTGTTGTCTTTACGTACACAGCACCACTACAGCCAGTGTGGTTGTTGTCTTTACGTACACAGCACCACTACAGACAGTGTGGTTGTTGTCTTTACATTACACAGCACCACTACAGCCAGTGTGGTTGTTGTCTTTACGTACACAGCACCACTACAGCCAGTGTGGTTGTTGTCTTTACGTACACAGCACCACTACAGCCAGTGTGGCTGTTGTCTTTACGTACACAGCAACACTACAGCCAGTGTGGTTGTTGTCTTTACATTACACAGCACCACTACAGCCAGTGTGGTTGTTGTCTTTCAATTACACAGCACCACTACAGCCAGTGTGGTTGTTGTCTTTACGTACACAGTACCACTACAGCCAGTGTGGTTGTTGTCTTTACGTACACAGTACCACTACAGCCAGTGTGGTTGTTGTCTTTACGTACACAGTACCACTACAGCCAGTGTGGTTGTTGTCTTTACGTACACAGCACCACTACAGCCAGTGTGGTTGTTTTCTTTACATTACACAGCACCACTACAGCCAGTGTGGTTGTTGTCTTTACATTACACAGCACCACTACAGCCAGTGTGGTTGTTGTCTTTACATTACACAGCACCACTACAGCCAGTGTGGTTGTTGTCTTTATGTACACAGCACAACTACAGCCAGTGTGGTTGTTGTCTTTACGTACACAGCACCACTACAGTCAGTGTGGTTGTTCCTACGTACACAGCACCACTACAGCCAGTGTGGTTGTTCCTATGTACACAGCACCACTACAGTCAGTGTGGTTGTTGTCTTTACGTACACAGCACCACTACAGCCAGTGTGGTTGTTGTCTTTACGTACACAGTACCACTACAGCCAGTGTGGTTGTTGTCTTTACGTACACAGCACCACTACAGCCAGTGTGGTTGTTGTCTTTAAGTACACAGCACCACTACAGCCAGTGTGGTTGTTCCTACGTACACAGCACCACTACAGCCAGTGTGGTTGTTGTCTTTACGTACACAGCACCACTACAGCCAGTGTGGTTGTTGTCTTTACGTACACAGCACCACTACAGCCAGTGTGGTTGTTGTCTTTACGTACACAGCACCACTACAGTCAGTGTGGTTGTTGTCTTTACGTACACAGCAACCCTACAGTCAGTTTGGTTGTTGTCTTTACATACACAGCACCACGACAGTCAGTGTGGTTGTTGTCTTTACGTACACAGCACCACTACAGCCAGTGTGGTTGTTGTCTTTACGTACACAGCACCACTACAGCCAGTGTGGTTGTTGTCTTTACGTACACAGCACCACTACAGCCAGCGTGGTTGTTGTCTTTACATTACACAGCACCACTACAGCCAGTGTGGTTTTTGTCTTTACGTACACAGCACCACTAAAGACAGTGTGGTTGTTGTCTTTACGTACACAGCACCACTACAGCCAGTGTGGTTGTTGTCTTTACGAACACAGCACCACTACAGCCAGTGTGGTTTGTCTTTACGTACACAGTACCACTACAGCCAGTGTGGTTGTTGTCTTTACGTACACAGCACCACTACAGCCAGTGTGGTTGATGTCTTTACGTACACAGCACCACTACAGTCAGTGTGGTTGTTGTCTTTACGTACACAGCACCACTACAGTCAGTGTGGTTGTTGTCTTTACGTACACAGCAACACTACAGCCAGTGTGGTTGTTGTCTTTACGTACACAGCACCACTACAGCCAGTGTGTTTGTTGTCTTTACGTACACAGTACTACTACAGCCAGTGTGGTTGTTGTCTTTACATTGCACAGCACCACTACAGCCAGTGCGGTTGTTGTCTTTACGTACACAGCACCACTACAGCCCGTGTGGTTGTTGTCTTTACGTACACAGCACCACTACAGCCAGTGTGGTTGTTGTCTTTACGTACACAGCAACCCTACAGTCAGTTTGGTTGTTGTCTTTACATACACAGCACCACTACAGTCAGTGTGGTTGTTGTCTTTACGTACACAGCACCACTACAGCCAGTGTGGTTGTTGTCTTTACGTACACAGCACCACTACAGCCAGTGTGGTTGTTGTCTTTACGTACACAGCAACCCTACAGTCAGTGTGGTTGTTGTCTTTACGTACACAGCACCACTACAGCCAGTGTGGTTGTTGTCTTTACGTACACAGCACCACTACAGCCAGTGTGGTTGTTGTCTTTACGTACACAGCACCACTACAGTCAGTGTGGTTGTTGTCTTTACGTACACAGCACCACTACAGTCAGTGTGGTTGTTGTCTTTACGTACACAGCACCACTACAGCCAGTGTGGTTGTTGTCTTTACGTACACAGCACCACTACAGCCAGTGTGGTTGTTGTCTTTACGTACACAGCAACCCTACAGCCAGTGTGGTTGTTGTCTTTACATTACACAGCACCACTACAGCCAGTGTGGTTGTTGTCTTTACGTACACAGCACCACTACAGCCAGTGTGGTTGTTGTCTTTACGTACACAGCACCACTACAGCCAGTGTGGCTGTTGTCTTTACGTACACAGCAACACTACAGCCAGTGTGGTTGTTGTCTTTACATTACACAGCACCACTACAGCCAGTGTGGTTGTTGTCTTTCAATTACACAGCACCACTACAGCCAGTGTGGTTGTTGTCTTTACGTACACAGTACCACTACAGCCAGTGTGGTTGTTGTCTTTACGTACACAGCAACACTACAGCCAGTGTGGTTGTTGTCTTTACGTACACAGCACCACTACAGCCAGTGTGGTTTTTGTCTTTACGTACACAGCACCACTACAGCCAGTGTGGTTGTTTTCTTTACATTACACAGCACCACTACAGCCAGTGTGGTTGTTGTCTTTACATTACACAGCACCACTACAGCCAGTGTGGTTGTTGTCTTTACATTACACAGCACCACTACAGCCAGTGTGGTTGTTGTCTTTATGTACACAGCACAACTACAGCCAGTGTGGTTGTTGTCTTTACGTACACAGCACCACTACAGTCAGTGTGGTTGTTCCTACGTACACAGCACCACTACAGCCAGTGTGGTTGTTCCTATGTACACAGCACCACTACAGTCAGTGTGGTTGTTGTCTTTACGTACACAGCACCACTACAGCCAGTGTGGTTGTTGTCTTTACGTACACAGTTCCACTACAGCCAGTGTGGTTGTTGTCTTTACGTACACAGCACCACTACAGCCAGTGTGGTTGTTGTCTTTAAGTACACAGCACCACTACAGCCAGTGTGGTTGTTCCTACGTACACAGCACCACTACAGCCAGTGTGGTTGTTGTCTTTACGTACACAGCACCACTACAGCCAGTGTGGTTGTTGTCTTTACGTACACAGCACCACTACAGCCAGTGTGGTTGTTGTCTTTACGTACACAGCACCACTACAGTCAGTGTGGTTGTTGTCTTTACGTACACAGCACCACTACAGTCAGTGTGGTTGTTGTCTTTACATTGCACAGCACCACTACAGCCAGTGCGGTTGTTGTCTTTACGCACACAGCACCACTACAGCCAGTGTGGTTGTTGTCTTTACGTACACAGCACCACTACAGCCAGTGTGGTTGTTGTCTTTACATACACAGCACCACTCCAGCCAGTGTGGTTGTTCCTACGTACACAGCACCACTACACTTCTCTCCAGTTATTTCTCAATATGACATTCAGTCAAAGTTTCACCTTCAGGACGCAATCTGTGCTGTGAGATACAGAAAGTTTTTAAAGAAAAATGGTATGCAACATTCTCTCACACCTCTCTCCCTCATACCTCTCTCCCTCACACCCTTCTGCCCTCACACCTCTCTCCCTCACACCTCTCTCCCTCACACCTCTCTCCCTCACACATCTCTCCCTCATGCCTCTCTCCCTCATACAACTCCCACTCACACCCTTCCTCCCTCACATCTCTTTCCCTCACACCTCTCTCCCTCACACCCTTCCTCACTCATACCTCCCTCCTTCACACCCTTCCGCCCTCACTCTCTCCCTCATACCTCTCTCCCTCACACCCTTCCGCCCTCACACCTCCCTCCCTCACACCTCTCTCCCTCACTCCTCTCTCACTCACACCCTTCCTCCCTAACACCTCTCTCCCTCATACCTCTCTCCATCATACCTTGTACCTCTCTCCCTCATACTTCTCTCCCTCACATCTCTCTCACTCATACCTTTCTCCCTCACAGCCTTTCCTCTCTCACAGCCTTCCTCCCTCACACCTCTCTCCCTCACACCCTCATACCTCTCTCCCTCATACCTCTCTCCCTCACATCTCTCTCCCTCACATCTCTCTCCCTCACACCCTCATACCTCTCTCCCTCACACCCTCATACCTCTCTCCCTCACACCTCTCTCCCTCACACCCTCATACCTCTCTCCCTCACACCTCTCTCCCTCACACCCTCATACCTCTCTCCCTCACACCTCTCTCCCTCACTTTCTCACAGTTTGATTCCAGCTTGATCAATGTATATTGTACATGTGGGTCCTGATGAGTTCTGCTGCGTTAAGGGTTACATGAATACTTCACTTTCTCACAGTTTGATTCCAGCTTGGTCCTCAACGGGGGCGGTAACCCATGGATACAGGTTCTGCCGAATTGGCACCCTATTCCCAATGTAGTTCACTCCTTTTGACACAGAGCCATATAGTGCCCTACATAGTGAATAGTGAGCTATTGTATTTATACATTGTTTAATTTTACCTTTATTTGACTTGGCAAGTCAGTTAAGAACAAATTCTTAATTACAAAGACGGCCTACCCCGGCTAAACCTTAACCTGGATGACGCTGGGCCTATTGTGCATCGCCCTATGGGACTCCCAATCACGGTGCTGCTGGTCTTTAACTGGGGCTTGGGGGACTGTGGCGGTGCTGCTGGTCTTTAACTGGGGCTTGGGGGACTGTGGCGGTGCTGCCGGTCTTTAACTGGGGCTTGGGGGACTGTGGCAGTGCTGCTGGTGTTTAACTGGGGCTTAGGGGACTGTGGCAGTGCTGCTGGTCTTTAACTGGGGCTTGGGGACTGTGGCGGTGCTGCCCGTCTTTAACTGGGGCTTGGGGGACTGTGGCGGTGCTGCTGGTCTTTAACTGGGGCTTGGGGGACTGTGGCGGTGCTGCCGGTCTTTAACTGGGGCTTGGGGGACTGTGGCCCTGCTGCTGGTCTTTAACTGGGGCTTGGGGGACTGTGGCAGTGCTGCCTGTCTTTAACTGGGGCTTGGGGGACTGTGGCAGTGCTGCCGGTCTTTAACTGGGGCTTGTGGAACTGTGGCGGTGCTGCCCGTCTTTAACTGGGGCTTGGGGGACTGTGGCAGTGCTGCCGGTCTTTAACTGGGGCTTGTGGAACTGTTGCGGTGCTGCTGGTCTTTAACTGGGGCTTGGGGGACTGTGGCAGTGCTGCTGGTCTTTAACTGGGGCTTGGGGGACTGTGGCAGTGCTGCTGGTCTTTAACTGGGGCTTGGGGGACTGTGGCAGTGCTGCTGGTCTTTAACTGGGGCTTGGGGGACTGTGGCGGTGCTGCTGGTCTTTAACTGGGGCTTGTGGAACTGTGGCGGTGCTGCTGGTCTTTAACTGGGGCTTGGGGGACTGTGGCAGTGCTGCCAGTCTTTAACTGGGGCTTGTGGAACTGTGGCGGTGCTGCTGGTCTTTAACTGGGGCTTGGGGGACTGTGGCAGTGCTGCCGGTCTTTAACTGGGGCTTGTGGAACTGTGGCGGTGCTGCTGGTCTTTAACTGGGGCTTTGGGACTGTGGCAGTGCTGCTGGTCTTTAACTGGGTCTTGGGGACTGTGGCAGTGCTGCCGGTCTTTAACTGGGTCTTGGGGACTGTGGCAGTGCTGCTGGTCTTTAACTGGGTCTTGGGGACTGTGGCAGTGCTGCTGGTCTTTAACTGGGGCTTGGGGACTGTCGCAGTGCTGCTTGCCTTTAACTGGGGCCTGTGGCGGTGCAGTTGCAGTTGCACAGCTCTGTGTCTTGGGGGCAGTGTTGAAGCTGAGCAGCTCATTATCACCCATTAGGGCTCTGTGTGCATCTCTGGCAGTGCTGCTACGGTTCACATAATGAGAGCAGGCGGACAGAGGATCCAAGGAATCTGGATCATTCTGTTACATAAGATGACGACGGCAACAACCTCCTCAGAGAGAGTGACAGAGAGGTAGAGGCAGAGACAGACAGCGACAGAGAGGTAGAGGCAGAGACAGACAGAGCAGGTGGCTCACAAACACACAGTACCTCAACAGCGATATACTTTCAGGGTGGTGGTCAACAGGTGGAACAATGCCAGCATCATCATATGGTGATGCCAAGCGGTCCTGGCACTGTGTTTTGGCCTTGTTGATCTGCTCTGTGTTCTATGTTTTCAGTCATACAGTGTTAACAAAGATATATCAATCACCTCCAAATACAGGCTTCTGTGAGCTGGGAATTCAATTCCCCCTCTCTCTCTCTCTCTCTCTCTCTCTCTCTCTCTCTCTCTCTCTCTCTCTCTCTCTCTCTCTCTCTCTCTCTCTCTCTCTCTCTCTCTCTCTCTCTCTCTCTCTTTCTGCAGTGCTAACAGAGATTGTTCCCTGGGGGTATTTTGATCCGTTCAGGACAATTAGTTAATGCTTATGTGCTTCTCATACGTAGGGTTATTGTTGTGATGCTGGGGAACAAATGAAGAAATAAACTCATCCCAAACCCTCTTCAGTACTTATTCAACTCCCTGGGTACATCCCAAATGGCACCGTATTCCCTATGCAGTGTATTTCCTGTTAACAAGGAGAGAGGCTAGTGAAGCGTAAACCATGTCCAGTCGTGTGTGTGTCTGTGTGTGTAATATGGGCCCTTTCTTTTCCTTCTGCTTTCTGTTCCTGTTCTGTTACATGTTCATCATGTGTGACTTACATTCCTGTTGGCTCAGGAAGTCCTACAGCCTTACATTCTGGCACAGAGACTTATTTGGGACTTCTCCTTAGATGGGGGGCTGGTTTTGTGGCTGTTGGACTTCCTGAGCCAACGCTCACAGCGAGTCAAAATAGGTCCCCACGTGTCGGATATACGCAATACCAACACAGGCTCTCCTCAGGGAGGTGTTTTGTCCCCACTCCTGTACATCTTGTACACTGATAGTTGTACTAGTTCCCATACTGACAGACACCTCGTTAAATTCGCTGATGACACAGCCTTGATCAGCCTGTTGCATGATGATGAGGAACATCATGGCCCGGTCCTAGATGACTTTGTAGAGTCGTGTGAGGAGTCACACTTGGTCCTCAATACCAACAAGACCAAAGAGATGTGCATAGACTTCAGGAAGCGTACAACACCTACCTCTGCAACATCTATCAGAGGTTTGAATATAGAAATTGTAGAGGAATATAAATATCTGGGTGTCCTTTTGGACAATAAGCTTCAGTGGAGTAAATGTACAGATCTGATCTACAAAAAGAGCCAACAGAGACTTTCTCAAAAAGTTGGGATCTTTTAATGTAGGCTGTACTATATTGATTCTGTTTTACAAATCCTTTATTGAGAGTATTTTAACTTTTTGTATTGGTTGTTGGTTTGGCAATGCCACTGTCAGCCAGGGAAACATACTGAGAAGGATTGTTACCACAGCAAATAAGGTACTTGGAGTCAAACAGACAGGCCTGGAGGAGATCTTTAAGGTCAGGGCCCTCCGTAAGGTTTACAAAATCATTTTAGACCCAAGCCACCCCCTGTACCTGGACTTTGAATTACTCCCCTCTGGGCGCAGGTATAGGGCACCCCTCAGCAGGAAAAACAGAACAATCATTTGTGCCAGGTGTGATATCCTTCCTAAATAGCTCAGGCAAATGTTCCCATCGACTCCGTAAGGCCAGCAGGCTAGTCTTTTCTTTTTTTTATGTTTTATTTCTTATTTCTTCTTATTATTATTTTTATTGGTATGTAACTGTTATGAAAGTTCTATTGTCAATTTTGTTTTGTATTTAAACGCCACTTTAAATGTGTACATGATACTGCAACAAAATTTCCCCATGGAGACAATAAAGTCAGTAAGTAAGTTCATCATGTGTGACTTTGCCCAACTGTTCCTGTTCTGTTACATGTTTATCATGTGTGACTTTGCCCAACTGTTCCTGTTCTGTTACATGTTTATCATGTGTGACTTTGCTCAACTGTTCCTGTTCTGTTACATGTTTATCATGTGTGACTTTGCCCAACTGTTCCTGTTCTGTTACATGTTTATCATGTGTGACTTTGCTCAACTGTTCCTGTTCTGTTACATGTTTGTCATGTGTGACTTTGCCCAACTGTTCCTGTTCTGTTACATGTTTGTCATGTGTGACTTTGCTCAACTGTTCCTGTTCTGTTACATGTTTGTCATGTGTGACTTTGCTCAACTGTTCCTGTTCTGTTACATGTTTGTCATGTGTGACTTTGCCCAACTGTTCCTGTTCTGTTACATGTTTATCATGTGTGACTTTGCTCAACTGTTCCTGTTCTGTTACATGTTTGTCATGTGTGACTTTGCTCAACTGTTCCTGTTCTGTTACATGTTTGTCATGTGTGACTTTGCCCAACTGTTCCTGTTCTGTTACATGTTTGTCATGTGTGACTTTGCTCAATATGTGTTTTAAATTATATTATTAAAGTAACCAATCAATCAATATTTGTCTCAATATGCTAGAATTTGTGTATGGTAGAATACTGTAGGTCAGCTGCTGTCTATGGTGGAATAAGCTATCTGGCTGAGCCATCTGTAAGCACTATCAATGACCTAAAGGAAGGCAAGAATAATATGCCTGAGCGGACATTGGGGGAATAGACAGACAGAGGCTTCATTAACATGGCTCACACACCCCCCACATGCACACATGCACAAGCACACACAGACAGAAGGACAAACCACACATGCACAAACACCGAGGATTAGACATGGTTTAGTCGTGTGTGTGTGTGTGTGTGTGTGTGTGTGTGTGTGCGTGCGTGCGTGCGTGCGTGCGTGCGTGTGTGTGTGTGTGTATGTGAGCGAGGGTGAGTGAGCAGGCAAGTGAGTGCTTGCTCACTGCATTCTTTCTTCACACGAGCGTGATGGCAATTTCAAGCATATGAGGCAGAGGTCCATAGACTGGCAGAGATAATCAGATAGAGAGAAAGGAGCAAATGTACAGCGCCAAGTCACACCCCTTGACTTTTTCCACATTTTGTTGTGTTACAGCCTGGGTTTAAGATGGATTAAATTGAGATTTAGTGTCACTGGCCTACACATAATACCCCATAATGTCAAAGTGGAATCATGTTATTTGACATTTTTACAAATTAATAAAAAATTAAAAGCTTGAGTCAATAAGTATTCAACACCTTTTTTATGGCAAGCCTAAATATGTTCAGGGATAAAAATGTGCTTAACAAGTCATATAATACGTTGCATGGACTGTGTACAATAATAGTGTTCAACATGATTGTTTAATGACTACCTTATCTCTGTACCCATAGTCCCTTAGTTGAGTAGTTCATTTCAAACACAGATTCAACCACAAAGATCATGGAGGTTTTCCAATGCCTCGCAAAGAAGGGCGCAGATTAGTAGATGGGTAACAAAAAACAGACATTGAATATCTCTTTGAGCGTGGTGAAGTTATTAATTACACTTTGGATGGTGTATCAATACACCCAGTCACTACACATAAACAGGCGTCCTTCCTAACTCAGTTGCCGGAGAGGAAGGAAACCGTTTTTAAAAATGTTATACACCCTTTTTCACCCCAATGTGGAGATATCTAATTGTGATCTTGTCTCATAGCTGCAACTCCCCAATGGGCTCAGGATAGGCGAAGGTCGAGTCATGCGTCCTCCGAAACATGACCCGCCAAACCGCGCTTCTTAAGACCCGCCCGCTTAACCCGGAAGCCAGCTGCACCAATGTGTTAGAGGAAACACAGTTCAACTGATGACCAGAGTCAGCTGCTGGACTTCAGGAAACAGAAAAGGGAGCACCCCCCCTATCCGCATTGACGGGACCACAGTGGATAAGGTGGAAAGCTTCAAGTTCCTCGGCGTACACATCACTGACAAACCCACAAAACATGCCACCAGAGGTCTCTTCACAGTCTCCAAGTCCAGAAGAGACTATGGGAGGCGCACAGTACTACGTAGAGCCATGACTACATGGAACTCTATTCCACATCAGGTAACTGATGCAAGAAGTAGGATCAGATTTAAAAAGCAGGTAAAAATACACCTTATGGAACAGCGGGGACTGTGAAGTAACACAAACATAGGCACAGACACGTGCATACACACACATGATAACATACACACATGTTTGGATTAAAGTAATGGAGTTAGCGGAGGAAGAGAAGTTCAACATAATTTGTCCTGAGAAAATGGGTATGGACAGCAGAATTAAATCAAATCGAATTTGAAATCAAATCAAATTTGATTTGTCACATACACATGGTTCGCAGATGTTAATGCGGGTGTAGCGAAATGCTTGTGCTTCTAGTTCCGACCATGCAGTAATATCGAACAAGTAATCTAACCTAACAATTTCACAACAACTACCTAGTGTAAAGGAATGAATAACAATATGTACATAAAAATATATGAATGAGTGATGGCCGAATGGCATAGGCAAGATGCAGTAGATGGTATAGAGTACAGTATATACATATGAGATGAGTAATGTAGGGTATGTAAACATTACATAAAGTGGCATTGTTTAAAGTGGCTAGTGATACATTTATTACATAAATGTTCCATTATTAAAGAGGCTGGAGTTGAGTCAGTATGTTGGCAGCGGCCTCTCAATGTTAGTGATGGCTGTTTAACAGTCTGATGGCCTTGGGATAGAAGCTGTTTTTCAGTCTCTCTGTCCCTGCTTTGATGCAACTGTGCCTTCTGGATGGTAGCGGGATGAACAGGCAGTTACTCAGGTGGTTGTTGTCCTTGATGATCTTTTTTGGCCTTCCTGTGACATCGGGTGGTGTAGGTGTCCTGGAGGGCAGGTAGTTTGCCCCCGGTGATGCGTTGTGCAGACCTCACTACCCTCTGGAGAGCCTTGTGGTTGTGGGCGGAGCAGTTGCCGTACCAGGCGGTGATACAGCCCGACAAGAAGCTCTTGATTGTTCATCTGTAAAAGTTTGAGAGTGTTTTTGGTGACAAGCTGAATTTCTTCAGCGCCTTCTTCACCACGCTGTGTGTGTGGGTGGACCATTTCAGTTTGTCCGTGATGTGTACGCCGAGGAACTTAAAACTTCCCACCTTCTCCACTACTGTCCCATCGATGTGGATAGGGGGCTGCTCCCTCTGCTGTTTCCTGAAGTCCACAATCATCTCCTTTGTTTTGTTGACATTGAGTATGAGGTTATTTTCCTGACACCACACTCCGAGGGCCCTCACCTCCTCCCTTAGGCCTGCAAACTTGATGATTGAGTTGGAGGCGTGCATGGCCACGCAGTCATTGGTGAACAGGGAGTACAGGAGAGGGCTGAGAATGCACCCTTGTGGGGCCCCAGTGTTGAGGATTAGCGGGGTGGAGATGTTGTTACCTACCCTCACCACCTAGGGGTGGCCCGTCAGGAAGTCCAGGACCCAGTTGCACAGGGCGGGGTCAAGACAAGTTTGGGGGGTACTGTGGTGTAAAAATGATGAGCTGTAGTCAACGAACAGCATTCTTACATAGGTATTCCTCTTGTCCAGATAGATTAGGGCAGTGTGCAGTGTGATTGCATTGTCTGTGGACCTATTGGGGCGGTGAGCAAATTGGAATGGGTCTAGGGTGTCAGGTAGGGTGGAGGTGATCTGATCCTTGACTAGTCTCTCAAAACACTTCATTATGATGGAAGTGAGTGCTACAGAGCGGTAGTCATTTAGCTCAGTTACCTTAGCTTTCTTGTGAACAGGAGCAATGGTGGCCCTCTTGAAGCATGTGGGAACAGCAGACTGGGATAAGGTTTGATTGAATATGTCTGTAAACACACCAGCCAGCTGGTCTGCGGATGCTCTGAGGACGCGGCTGGGGATGCCGTCTGGGCCTGCAGCCTTGCGAGGTGTAACACGTTTAAATGTTTTACTCAAGCTGGCTGCAGTGAAGGAGAGCCCACAGGTATTGGTAGCGGGCCATGTCAGTGGCACTGTATTGTCCTCAAAGCGAGCAAAGAAGTTGTTCAGTTTGTCTGGGAGCAAGACATCATGGACCGCGATGGGGCTGGTTTTTCTTTTGTAGTCCGTGGTTGACTGTAGACCCTGCCACATACCTCTCGTGTCTGAGCCGTTGAATTGCGACTCTACTTTGTTTCTATACTGACACTTAGCTCGTTTGATTGCCTTGCGGAGGGAATAGCTACACTGTTTGTATTCGGTCATGTTTCCGGTCACCTTGCCCTGTTTAAAAGCAGTGGTTTGCGCTTTCAGTTTTGCGCGAATGCTGCCATCAATCCACGGTTTCTGGTTGGGGAATGTTTAAATAGACGCTGTGGGTACAACATCACCAATGCACTTGCTAATAAACTCGCTCACCGAATCAGCGTATCATCATTGTTGTTGTTCGATGCTATGCGGAACATATCCCAGTCCACGTGATCGAAGCAATCTTGAAGCGTGGAATCTGATTGGTCGGACCAGTGT
This sequence comes from Oncorhynchus masou masou, assembly GCF_036934945.1. NCBI lineage: Eukaryota > Metazoa > Chordata > Actinopteri > Salmoniformes > Salmonidae > Oncorhynchus > Oncorhynchus masou. Next base: position 77,629,430 of record NC_088243.1, on the reverse strand, counting down.
TGAACAGACCTGAGAACGAGTGCTTCCTGTTTTAGTTTCTGTCTATAGGCTAGGAGCAACAAAATGGAGTCGTGGTCAGCTTTTCCGAAAGGGGGGCGGGGGAGGGCTTTATATGCATCACGGAAGTTAGAATAACAATGATCCAGGGTTTTGCCAGCACGGGTCGCGCAATCAATATGCTGATAAAATTTAGGGAGCCTTGTTTTCAGATTAGTCTTGCTAAAATCCCCAGCTACAATAAATGGGGCCTCGGGATATGTGGTTTCCAGTTTACAAAGAGTCAAATGAAGTTCCGTCAGGGCCGTCGATGTGTCTGCTTGGGGGGGAATATACATGACTGTTATTATGATCGAAGAGAATTCTCTTGGTAGATAATGCGGTCAGCATTTAATTGTAAGAAATTCTAGGTCAGGTGAACAAAAGGACTTGAGTTTCTGTATGTTGTTATGATCACACCACGTCTTGTTAATCATAAAGCGTACACCCCCGCCCTTCTTCTTACCAGAGAGATGCTTGTTTTTGTCGGCGCGATGCGTGAAGAAACCAGGTGGCTGTACCGACTCCGATGTTTCCATGACACAAAGAACGTTACAGTCTCTGATGTCTCTCTGGAAGGCAACCCTTGCTCAGATTTTGTCTACCTTGTTGTCAAGAGACTGGACATTGGCGAGTAGTATGCTCGGGAGCGGTGCGCGATGTGCCCGTCTACGGAGCCTGACCAGAAGACCGCTCCGTCTGCCCCTTCTGAGGCGCCGTTGTTTTGGGTTGCCGGCTGGGATCCGATCCATTGTCCTGGGTGTTGGACCAAACAGAGGATCCATTGTCATGGGTGGTGGACCAAACAGAGGATCCATTGTCCTGGGTGGTGGACCAAACAGAGGATCCATTGTCCTGGGTGCTGGACCAAACAGAGGATCCATTGTCCTGGGTGGTGGACCAAACAGAGGATCCATTGTCCTGGGTGCTGGACCAAACAGAGGATCCATTGTTCTGGGTGCTGGACCAAACAGAGGATCCATTGTCCTGGGTGCTGGACCAAACAGAGGATCCATTGTCCTGGGTGCTGGACCAAACAGAGGTTCCATTGTCCTGGGTGGTGGACCAAACAGAGGATCCATTGTCCTGGGGGCTGGACCAAACAGAGGATCCATTGTCCTGGGTGGTGGACCAAACAGAGGATCCATTGTCCTGGGTGCTGGACCAAACAAAGGATCTGCTTCAGAAACTCGTATTCCTGGTCGTAATGTTGGTGAGTTGACGTTGCTCTTATATCCGATAGTTCCTCCCAACTGTATGTAATAAAACCTAAGATTTCCTGGGGGAACAATGTAAAAAATAACAAATAAAAACCAAAATACTGCATCGTTTCCTGGGAACGAGAAGCGAGGTGGCCATCTCTGTCAGCGCTCAGTCCTTGGAAATAAGGATGGAAAATATACACTCATACTCTCTCACATACACACACACACAGAGACAGAGACAGAGACAGAGAGAGACAGAGAGAGACAGAGAGAGACAGAGACAGAGAGAGACAGAGAGAGACAGAGAGAGACAGAGAGAGACAGAGAGAGACAGAGACAGAGACCGAGACAGAGAGAGAGACAGAGACAGAGAGAGACAGAGACAGAGACAGAGACAGAGAGAGAGACAGAGACAGAGAGAGACAGAGACAGAGACCGAGACAGAGAGAGAGACAGAGAGAGAAAGAGAGAGACACACACAGAGACAGAGACAGAGACAGAGACAGAGACAGAGACAGAGACAGAGATAGAGACAGAGATAGAGACAGAGACAGAGACAGAGAGAGAAAGAGAGAGACACACACAGAGACAGAGACAGAGATAGAGACAGAGACAAAGACAGAAAGAGAGAGAGAGAGACACACACACACTAGCATAAAGGGAGGAGCGTTAACAATCAGAATCTCCCACCTAATTACTTACCCTCCATCTCTGTATTCCTCCATCCCCCTTCTGCACCCATCCTCATTCTGTCCCTCCCCCTCATTTACCTCACCCCCCTCTACTCATTGCCTCCTTTTCCTCGTCCTCTCCTCACGGTGCGTCGTTTTTAACAGTATCGTCATGGCAACGCTCGCTCATTCCGATCGGAGACAAATAAACAGAATTCAGATCCAAGGAATCTGGACGATTCTGTTGCATAAGATGAAGACAGAGAGAAGGAGAGAAAGCCAAAGACAGAGAGAGGTAGCAAGTGAGACAGAGAGATAGAGACAGAGACACACAGAGAGAAAGATAGTGAGAGAGGGAGAGAGAGAGAGAGAGAGAGAGAATCCAACCAAAAAACAAATTGGCAACAACAAATTCAATCCCTTTTAGACAACTTCCTGGACAAAATATTTCATTGTAACAGTGAAGGTGTAAACTTGGCAGTAGAAAAACCTAAACAGTATATTTGACCTCTCAGCTGACCTATCATATCTAAAAATGTAAATCAGAAAAGAAAACGAAAAACAATGACAAATGTTTCGATGAAGAATGCAAAAAACCTATGAAAGAAATTGAGAAACCTTTCCAACCAAAAACATAGAGACCTGGAAAACCTGAGCCTACGCCTTCACTATGGTGAATCACTAAATCAATACAGAAATACAGTACAGAAAAAGAAGGAACAGAACGTCAGAAATCAGCTTAATGTAATTCAAGAATCCATAGAATCTAACCACTTCTGGCAAAATTGGAACACACTAATCAAACAACAACACGAAGAGTTATCTATCCAAAACAGAGATGTGTGGATAAACCACTTCTCCGATCTTTTCAACTCTATAACAAAGAACAATCAGCAAAAAACATATACAAGATCAACTACAAATCTTATAATCAGCTATTAAAGACTACCAGAACCCACTGGATTCTCCAATTACTTTGAATGAACTACAGGACACAATACAAACCCTCCAACCCAAAAAGGCCTGTGGTGTTGGTGATATCCTACATTAAAATATCAAATATACAGACCACAAATTCCAATTGGCTCTTTTAACATCATCCTCAGCTCTGGCATCTTCCCCAAATATCTGGAACCAATGACTGATAACCCCAATCCACAAAAGTGGAGACAAATTTTTACCCCAATAACTACTGTGCGATATGCTTCAACAGCAACCTTGTGAAAATCCTCTTCATTATCATTAACAGCCGACTTGTAAATTTCCTCAGCGAAAACAACGTACTGAGCAAATGTCATATTGGCTTTTCATCAAATTACCGTACGACAGACCACTTACTCACCCTGCACATCCTAATTGACAAACAGACAAAACAAAACAAAGGCAAAATCTGCTCATGCTTTGTTGATTTCAAAAACGCTTTTGACTCAATTTGGCATTTGAGCCTGCTATACAAATTGATGGAATGTGTTGTGGAGGGAAAAACATATAACATTATAAAATCCATGTACAGAAACAAGAAGTGTGTGGTTAAATTTGGCAAAAACACACATTTCTTTCCACCGGTCCAGGGTGACATTGATGCAGCTCAATAAGCCCACCCTCTTCGGACAGACCTGGGCCCTGACACTAAATCTCAGTAGGACAAAACAATAATGATCCAGTTGCCAGGACCACAAATAAACATTTAATCTAGACATCATTGCCCTAATGCACACAAAAATGGCATCAAAAATTACCTACAATTTGATATGCAATTAGGATCTGACTAAAAATACTTGAATCAGTTATAGAGTCATTTAATGGCTTTGAGGTCAAAGAACAACAAAGAACTCACAAAATGGGACAAACACCAAATTGAGACTCTGCATGCAGAATTCAGCCAAAATATCCTCAGTGCAGAGCAGAATTAGGCTGATACCCTCTAAATATCAAAATCCAGAAAAGAGCCGTTCAATTCTACAACCGCCTAAAAGGAAGTGATTCCCAAACCTTCCATAACAAAGCCATCACCTACGGAGAGATGAACTTGGAGAAGAGTCTCCTAAGCAAGCTGGTCCTGGGGCTCTGTTCACAAACACAAACAGACCCAAAAGAGCCCCAGGACAGCAACACAATTAGACCCAACCAAATCATGAGAAAACAAAAAGATAATTTCTTGACACATTGGAAAGAATTAACAAAAAACACAGAGCAAAGTAGAATGCTATTTTGCCCTAAACAGAGAATACACAGTGGCAGAATACATGAGCACTGTGACTGACACAAAATTAAGAAAAGCTTTGTTTAATACATTTTTTATTAAACTAGTCAGTTAAGAACCAATTCTTATTTACAATGATGGCTTACCCCTAACCCGGACGACACTGGGCTAATTGTGTGCCGCCCTATGGGACTCCCAATCACGGCCGGTTGTGATACAGCCTGGAATCAAACCAGGGTCTGTAGTGATGCCTCTAGCACTGAGATGCAGTGCCTTAGACCGCTGCGCCACTCGGGAGCCCACTCTGAGTTTTGACTATGTACAGAGTCAGTGAGCATGGCTCTCAAGAGAAGACAGGCTATGTGCACACTGCCCACAAAACGAGGTGGAAACTGAACTGCACTTCCTAACCTCCTGCCAAATGTATGACTATATTAGAGATACATATTTCCCTCAGATTACACAGACCCATAAAAAATTAGAAAACAAATCCAATTTTGATTAACTCCCATATTTACTGGGTGAAATACCACAGTGTGCCATCACAGCAGCAAGATTTGTGACCTGCTGCCACATGAAAAGGGCAACTGGTGAAGAACAAATAACATTGAAATACAACCCATTTATTTCTTTAGTTTCCTTTTTGTAGTTGAACTATTTGTACATCATTACAACACTGTATATTGACATGACATTTTAAATGTCTTTTTTCTTTTGGAGCTTTTGTGAAATGTTCACTGTTACTTTGTATTGTTTATTTCACTTTTGTTTATTATCTATTTCGCTTGCTTTGGCAATGTAAACATATGTTTCCTATGCCAATAAAGCCTCTTGAATTGAATTGACACAGACAGAGACAGAGACAGTAAATATAACCCATATTTATGCTTATTTATATTCTCTTTTGTACTTTAACCATTTGTACATCATTACAACACTGTATATATACATAATATGACATTTGTAATGTCTTTATTCTTTTGGAACTTCTGTGAGTGTAATGTTTATAGTTCATTTTTATTGTTTATTTCACTTTGTATATTATCTACCTAACTTGCTTTGGCAACGTTAACACATGTTTCCCATGCCAATAAAGCCCCTTGAATTGAATTGAGACAGAGAGACAGATAGAGAGACAGATAGAGAGAGAGACAGGGAGAGTGAGAGAGGGGGTGGGAGGAGTTTTAGGTTGTTATAGCAGCAGTCAACCCATACGTGATGTTGCTCCACTTCTCAATTGCTTGTTTATCAAATGTAAATACCAACATCTGCTCCTTTACAATATCATCTACACCTCTACAAAATCATCTGCTCTTCTACAACGTCATGTGCTCCTCAACAATATAATCTACTCCTCTAAAATATAATCTACTCTTCTACAATTTAATCTGCTCCTCTACAACGTCATGTGCTCCTCTGCAACGTCATGTGCTCCTCTGCAACGTCATGTGCTCCTCTGCAACGTCATGTGCTCCTCTGCAACGTCATCTGCTCCTCTGCAGTGTCATCTGCTCCTCTGCAACATAATCTACTTCTCTGAAATATAATCTGCTCCTCTGAAATATAATCTGCTCCTCTGAAATATAATCTGATCCTCTGAAATATAATCTGCTCCTCTGAAATATAATCTGCTCCTCTGAAATATAATCTGCTCCTCTGAAATATAATCTGCTCCTCTGCGGTTTTACGTTTTTTTTTATTAACACCTGAGTCAGTGAATCAAGCCATCTGCCGCCTCTCTGCCACTCCATTTCACATGCTACACACACACAATACACACACACACACACACAATACACACACACACAATACACACACACACACAATACACACACACACACACACAATACACACAGAGAGAGAGAGAGAGAGAGAGAGAGAGAGAGAGAGAGAGAGAGAGAGAGAGAGGGAGAGAGAGAAACAGGCACCCATAATACACACACACACATAAAGTACAAACACTAAACCCCCCAGACATGTCTCTCTCCCTCCCAAACACAACACCCCCCACACCTGTCTCTCTCCCTCCCAAACACAACCCCCCCACACCTGTCTCTCTCCCTCCCAAACACAACACCCCCCACACCTGTCTCTCTCCCTCCAAAACACTACACTCACCATACCTGTCTCTTTCCCTCCCAAACACTACACCCCCCACACTTGTCTCTCTCCCTCCCAAACACTACACCCCCCACACTTGTCTCTCTCCCTCCCAAACACTACACCTCCAACACATATCTCTCTCCCTCCCAAACACTACACCCCCCACACTTGTCTCTCTCCCTCCCAAACACTACACCCCCCACACTTGTCTCTCTCCCTCCCAAACACTACACCCCCCAGACCTGTCTCTCTCCCTCCCAAACACTACACCCCCCACACCTGTCTCTCTCCCTCCCAAACACAACACCAACCACACCTGTCTCTCTCCCTCCCAAACACTACACCCCCCAGACCTGTCTCTCTCCCTCCCAAACACTACACCCCCCACACCAATTGTGTTAATGCTCTGGTTTAACTGCATACATTCTCAACCCATTTGTAGGTTAAAAGCCTTATTTGCTGCCCCAAAATGGCCTCACAGCATGTGATGTGAATGCCTTTTTTGATCCTATTGGTGTTTGTTTGTGTGTTTGGATTAGTGAGGAAGGCTTGAAAACGTGAGGTGATTCTGGGAAACACAACAATCCTCTGTTTTAGACTGATCCCACATCAGCTTTCTGTGCAGAAAACATCAAGTGTGTCAAATGCTATCAATTAAATGTGAAAATATAAAAAATATTAACATTGTAATTGACAAAAATATAGAGTCTAACACACTATATAAGTGAGTGCACAACACAAGCACAAACAAATAAAGAAACACACACATACAGGATTGAAATAACGGATTGAGATCATAGTGAACTGCATTAACAGTGTTTGTCATTTGAGTCTCCGGTTCATTGAAATGCACCAGAAGGAGCATCTGATGTAGCTTGGTCCCAGATCTGTTGGTGCTGTTTCACCAACGACTTTAACAATTTCACAATAGGAGTTGGAAAGACAACACAAACAGACCTGGGACCAAAAAACATTCCTTACCCCCTGACACTTCAACAGGCGACTATCCCAGAAATAAAGACAAAGGAGCACTCTGTTTCTGCATTGATCTGATTATACTGTATATTGACCAGGTTAGATCTGATTGGCAGATTTTCTCATTTGATTATTGACGTGTAGACTAGGTTAAGGACAGATCTGCATACAGTTGTCAGGGTGTGCGCAACTTGTCAGGTGCAGGAGAGCAGAGATGAGTGAACAGGCACACTTTATTCAGGCAGAGGAAAACAGCCGGACGCAACTGCGTCACGACACTCCGGCCCAGAGAAACAAAGCGATAGGGCACAAATCACACACACAGGTACAAATAACAAAACCACGGGTTACAACAATACCCTGCGCAAAACCAGCCTGAAGCGTCACACACGTAACGAACGAACAATACCACACACAGACATGGGGGGGAACAGAGGATAATATACACGCAGAGTAATGAGGGGATGTAAACCAGGTGTGCGGGAAAACAAGACAAAACAAATGGAAAATGAAAGGTGGAGCGGCGACTTTGATCGCCGAATGCCGCCCGAACAAGGAGAGGGACCGACGTCGGCGGGAGTCGTGACAACAGTACTCTATAGGTACACCTGCAGATACCCTCACCAGTCTTGGTTCATTTCTAGATAATCTGTGTTGGGCTGACCCCAATTAGTCGACTGGTCGATTGTTTGGTAGTTAGGCTGTTGGTCAAACAAGATTGTTTTAGTCAAGCAAACAAATCAATATATATATATATATATATATATATATATATATATATATATATATATATATATATATATATATATACACATACATTTGAAGTCGGAAGTTTACATACACCAAATACATTTAAACTCAGTTTTTCACAATTCCTGACATTTAATCCCAGTAAAAATTCCCTGTTTTAGGTCAGTTAGGATCACCGCTTCATTTTAAGAATGTGAAATGTCAGAATAATAGTAGAGAGAATGATTTAGTTCAGCTTTTATTTCTTTCATCAAATTCCCAGCGGATCAGAAGTTTACATACACTCAATTAGTATTTGGTAGCATTGCCTTTAAATTGTTGAACTTCAGTCAAACGTGTCGGGTAGCCTTCCACAAGATACCCACAATAAGTTGGGTGAATTATGGCCCATTCCTCCTGACAGAGCTGGTGTAACTGAGTCAGGTTTGTGAGCCTCCTTGCTCGCACACGCTTTTTCAGTTCCCACAAAATGTCTATGGGATTGAGGTCAGGGCTTTGTGGTGGCCACTCAAATACCTCGACTTTGTTGTCCTTAAGCCATTTTGCCACAACTTTGGAAGAATGCTTGGGATCATTGTCCATTTGGAAGACCCATTTGCGACCAAGCTTTAACTTCCTGACTGATGTCTTGAGATGTTGCTTCAATATATCCACATCATTTTACTTTCTCATGATGCCATCTATTTTGTGAAGTGCACCAGTCCCTCCTGCAGCAATGCACCCCCACAACATGATGCTGCCACCCCTGTGCTTCACGTTTCGGATGGTGTTCTTGCTTGCAAGCCTCCCCCTTTTTCCTCCAAACATAACAATGGTCAGTTCTATTTTTGTTTCATCAGACCAGAGTACATTTCTCTAAAAAGTACAATCTTTGTCCCCATGTGCAGTTGCAAACCGTAGTCTGGCTTTTATATGGCGGTTTTGGAGCAGTGGGTTCTTCCTTGCTGAGCGGCCTTTTAGGTTATGTCGATATAGGACTCGTTTTACTGTGGATATAGATACTTTTGTACCTGTTTCCTCAAGCATCTTCACAAGGTCCTTTGCTGTTGTTCTGGGATTGATTTGCACTTTTCACACCAAAGTACGTTCATCTCTAGGAGACAGAATGCTTCTCCATCCTGAGCGGTATGACGGCCAACTTGTTTATAGTTGCATAATATTGTTTGTACAGATGAACGTGGTACCTTCAGGTGTTTGGAAATTGCTCCCAAGGATGAACCAGACTTGTGGAGGTCTACGATTTTTTTTCTGAGGTCTTGGCTGATTTGTTTTGATTTTCCCATGATGTCAAGCAAAGTGGCACTGAATTTGAAGGTAGGCCTTGAAATATATCCACAGGTACACCTCCAATTGACTCAAATGATGTCAACTAGCCTATCAGAAGCTTTTAAAGCCATGACATCCTTTTCTGGAATTTTCCAAGCTGTTTAAAAGCACAGTCAACTTAGTGTATGTAAACTTCTGACCCACTGGAATTGTGATACAATGAATTATAAGTGAAATAATTTGTTTGTAAACAATTGTTGGAAGAATTACTTGTGTCATGCACAAAATAGATGTCCTAACCGACTTGCCAAAACTATAGTTTGTTAACAAGAAATTTGTGGAGTGGTTGAAAAACTAGTTTTAATGACTCCAACCTAAGTGTATGTAAACTTCCGACTTCAACTGTATATACAGTGCCTTGCGAAAGTATTCGGCCCCCTTGAACTTTGCAACAAATCAACAACAAGTGGGACACAATCATGAAGTGGAACAACATTTATTGGATATTTCAAACTTTTTTAACAAATCGAAAACTGAAAAATTGGGCGTGCAAAATTATTCAGTCCCCTTAAGTTAATACTTTGTAGCGCCACCGTTTGCTGTGATTACAGCTGTAAGTCGCTTGGGGTATGTCTCTATCAGTTTTGCACATCGAGAGACTGAAATTTTTTCCCATTCCTCCTTGCAAAACAGCTCGAGCTCAGTGAGGTTGGATGGAGAGCATTTGTGAACAGCAGTTTTCAGTTCTTTCCACAGATTCTCGATTGGATTCAGGTCTGGACTTTGACTTGGCCATTCTAACACCTGGATATGTTTATTTTTTAACCATTCCATTGTAGATTTGGCTTTATGTTTTGGATCATTGTCTTGTTGGAAGACAAATCTCCGTCCCAGTCTCAGGTCTTTTGCAGACTCCATCAGGGTTTCTTCCAGAATTGTCCTGTATTTGGCTCCATCCATCTTTCCATCAATTTTAACCATCTTCCCTGTCCCTGCTGAAAAAAAGCAGGCCCAAACCATGATGCTGCCAACACCATGTTTGACAGTGGGTATGATGTGTTCAGGGTGATGAGCTGTGTTGCTTTTACGCCAAACATAACGTTTTGCATTGTTGTCAAAAAGTTCAATTTTGGTTTCATCTGACCAGAGCACCTTCTTCCACATGTTTGGTGTGTCTCCCAGGTGGCTTGTGGCAAACTTTAAACAACACTTTTTATGGATATCTTTAAGAAATGGCTTTCTTCTTGCCACTCTTCCATAAAGGCCAGATTTGTGCAATATACGACTGATTGTTGTCCTATGGAAAGAGTCTCCCACCTCAGCTTTAGATATCTGCAGTTCATCCAGAGTGATCATGGGCCTCTTGGCTGCATCTCTGATCAGTCTTCTCCTTGTATGAGCTGAAAGTTTAGAGGGACGGCCAGGTCTTGGTAGATTTGCAGTGGTCTGATACTCCTTCCATTTCAATATTATCGCTTGCACAGTGCTCCTTGGGATGTTTAAAGCTTGGGAAATCTTTTTGTATCCAAATCCGGCTTTAAACTTCTTCACAACAGTATCTCGGACCTGCCTGGTGTGTTCCTTGTTCTTCATGATGCTCTCTGCGCTTTTAACGGACCTCTGAGACTATCACAGTGCAGGTGCATTTATACGGAGACTTGATTACACACAGGTGGATTGTATTTATCATCATTAGTCATTTAGGTCAACATTGGATCATTCAGAGATCCTCACTGAACTTCTGGAGAGAGTTTGCTGCACTGAAAGTAAAGGGGCTGAATAATTTTGCACGCCCAATTTTTCAGTTTTTGATTTGTTAAAAAAGTTTGAAATATCCAATAAATGTCGTTCCACTTCATGATTGTGTCCCACTTGTTGTTGATTCTTCACAAAAAAATACAGTTTTATATCTTTATGTTTGAAGCCTGAAATGTGGCAAAAGGTCGCAAAGTTCAAGGGGGCCAAATACTTTCGCAAGGCATTGTACATGCATACATGCATACATACATACATACATACATACATACATACATACATACATACATACATACATACATACATACGTACATACGTACATACATACGTACGTACGTACGTACATACGTACGTACGTACGTACGTACGTACGTACATACATACATACATACATACATACATACATACATACATACAGTACCAGTCAAAAGTTTGGACACACATACTCATTCAAGGGTTTTTCTTCATTTTTACTATTTTCCACATTTTAGAATAATAGTGAAGACATCAAAATGAGGAAATAACACATATGTGATCATGTAGTAACCAAAAAAGGGTTAAACAAATCTAAATAGATTTTAGATTTTAGATTCTTCAAAGTAGCCACCCTTTGCCTTGATGACTGCTTTGCACACTCTTGGCATTCTCTCAACCAGCTTCACCTGGAATGCTGCAGAATGCTGTGGTAGCCATGCTGGTTAAGTGTCCTTTGCTGGACCATCACACCATCACACCTCCCCCATGCTTCATGGTGGGAACCACACATGCAGAGATCCTCCGTTCACCTACTCGGAGTCTCACAAAGACACAGCGGTTGGAATCAAAAATCTCACATTTGGACTCATCAAATCAAAGGACAGATTTCCACTAGTCTAATGTCCATTGCTTGTGTTTCTTGGCCCAAGCAAGTTTCTTCTTATAATTGATGTCCTTTAGTAGTGGTTTCTTTGCAGCAATTTGACCATGAAGGCCTGATTAACAAAGTCTGTTACTTGAACTCTGTGAAGCATGTATTTGGGCTGCAATCTGAGGTGCAGTTAACTCTAATGAACTTATCCTCTGCAGCAGAGGTAACTCTGGGTCTTCCATTCCTGTGGCGGTCCTGATGAGAGCCAATTTCATCATAGCTCTTGATGGTTTTTGCAACTGCATTTGAAGAAACTTTCAAAGTTCTTGAAATGTTCCATATTGACTGACATTCATGTCTTAAAGTAATGATGCACTGTCATTCCTCTTTGCTTATTTGAGCTTTGAAACAAATCCACAAATGAACTTTTAACAAGGCACACATGTTAATTGAAATGCATTCCAGGTGACTACCTCAGGAAGCTGATTGAGAAAATGCCAAGAGTGTGCAAAGCTGTCATCAAGGCAAAGGGTGGCTATTTGAAAAATCGCAAATCTCAAATATATTTTGATTTGTTTAACACTGTTTTAGTTACTACATGATTCCATATACACTTTTTCCTAATTTTGATGTCTTCACTATTATTCTACATGTTGAAAATAGTAAAAATAAAGAAAAACCCTTGAATGAGTAGATGTGTCCAGACTTTTGTCTGGTACTGTATATTGGGCAGCAGCCTCTAGGGTGCAGGGTTGTGTAACCGGGTGGTAGCCAGCTAGTGATTGCTATTATACACTCTGATGGCCTTGAGATATAAGTCTCTCGACCAGAGCTTTGTGGCACCTGTACTGACCTCACCTTCTGTATGGTAGCAGAGTGAACAGGCAGTGGCTCAGATGGTTGATGTCCTTGATGATCTTTTTGGCCTTCCTGTGACATTGGGTGCTATAGGTGTCCTGGAGGGCAAGCTGTGTGCCCCAGTGAAGCGTTGGGCAGACCGCAGCCCCCTCTGGAGAGCCCTGCGGTTTAGGGCGGTGCAGTTGCCGTACCAGGCAGTGATACAGCCCATCAGGATACTCTCAATTGTGCATCTGTAAACATTTGTGAGGGTCTTAGGGGCCAAGCTGAATTTGTTCAGCCTCCTGAGGTGCTGTTGTGCATTCTTCAACACACTGTCTGCGTGGGTGGACCATTTCATATTGTCAGTGATGTGTACGTCGAGGAACTTGAAGCTTTTCACCTTGTCCACTGCGGTCCCATGGATGTGGATAGGGGGGTGCTCCCTCTGTTGTTTCCTGAAGTTCAAGATCAGCCCCTTTGTTTTGTTGACGTTGAGTGAGAGGTTATTTTCCTGGCACCTCCACCCCATAGGCTGTCTCGCCATTGTTGGTAATCAGGCCTACTAATGTTGTGTCATCTGCAAATTTGATGATTGAGTTGGAGGCATGCGTGGCCATGCAGTCATGGGTGAACAGGGAGTACAGAAGGGGCCTGAGCACACATCCTTGTGGGGCCCCTGTGTTGAGGATCATCAAAATGGAGGTGTTATTTCCTACCTTCACCACCTGTGGGCAGTGTCATGGAAATTCAGTACTGAGAGAGATTTGGTCATTTCTTCAAACAATCATCTTAATTTAATATCAATTAATTATTACAATAATGAGTCTGGTCAACCCTTGAGTGTTGGACTGAGTAACCCAACATTCACACAGAGTACTATACAGCTGACACTAACAATGCTCAGTCATGGTTTGTTCAACCCTCCTCATGCAGACCAAGGAGCATCATAAGCCACTCTGGCTTCATTCTGTCATTATCTGCACGTGGGTTGTTTTAACCCCACCCTGACTTAGTTTCCAAGATGCAAGGATGATTTTGAGACCATGATGGATTGTTCTACCCCTAAACTATCCCTAGTAAAACACATTCTTGTCTCTGTAATGCAGTCTTTAACTCATTTGTCAGCTCAAGCCATCTCCAGTGACCATACGCCCAGATTAGCTGCAGGGAACTAGAGTGGAGACCATGAAAACACAGACACTAGTAGGACAGTAATGTCTTAATGTAATGCCTTAGTTAAATATGAATTGTTAACCATTAATATCCAATAAATCAGGTAAATATGTACATTTTTCCCTCACAGCGGCCCGTCAGGAAGTCCAGGTCCCAGTTGCACAGGGCAGGGTTCAGGCTCAGGGCCCCAAGCTTAATTATGAGCTTTGAGGGTACTATGATGTTGAAGGCTATAGACTGATATAGACCTGTGTTACACTGATATAGACCTGTGTTACACTGATATAGACCTGTGTTACAATGATATAGACCTGTGTTACACTGATATAGACCTGTGTTACACTGATATAGACCTGTGTTACACTGATATAGACCTGTGTTATACTGATATAGACCTGTGTTATACTGATATAGACCTGTGTTACACTAATATAGACCTGTGTTACACTGATATAGACCTGTGTTACACTGATATAGACCTGTGTTACACTGATATAGACCTGTGTTACACTGATATAGACCTGTGTTATACTGATATGGACCTGTGTTATACTGATATAGACCTGTGTTACACTGATATAGACCTGTGTTACACTGATATAGACATGTGGTAGTGCATGAAAGGCTGTGTTACACTGATATAGACCTGTGGTAGTGCATGAAAGACTGTGTTACACTGATATAGACCTGTGTTACACTGATATAGACCTGTGTTACACTGATATAGACCTGTGTTATACTGATATAGACCTGTGTTACACTGATATAGACCTGTGTTACACTGATATAGACCTGTGTTACACTGATATAGACCTGTGTTACACTGATATAGACCTGTGTTACACTGATATAGACCTGTGTTATACTGATATAGACCTGTGTTACACTGATATAGACCTGTGTTATACTGATATAGACCTGTGTAATACTGATATAGACCTGTGTTACACTGATATAGACCTGTGTTACACTGATATAGACCTGTGTTATACTGATATAGACCTGTGTTACACTGATATAGACCTGTGTTATACTGATATAGACCTGTGTTACACTGATATAGACCTGTGTTATACTGATATAGACCTGTGTTATACTGATATAGACCTGTGTTACACTGATATAGACCTGTGTTACACTGATATAGACCTGTGTTATACTGATATAGACCTGTGTTACACTAATATAGACCTGTGTTACACTGATATAGACCTGTGTTACACTGATATAGACCTGTGTTACACTGATATAGACCTGTGTTACACTAATATAGACCTGTGTTACACTGATATAGACCTGTGTTATACTGATATAGACCTGTGTTACACTGATATAGACCTGTGTTACACTGATATAGACCTGTGTTACACTGATATAGACCTGTGTTACACTGATATAGACCTGTGTTATACTGATATAGACCTGTGTTACACTGATATAGACCTGTGTTACACTGATATAGACCTGTGTTACACTGATATAGACCTGTGTTATACTGATATAGACCAGTGTTACACTGATATAGACCTGTGTTACACTGATATAGACCTGTGTTACACTGATATAGACCTGTGTTACACTGATATAGACCTGTGTTATACTGATATAGACCTGTGTTACACTGATATAGACCTGTGTTACACTGATATAGTCCTGTGTTACACTGATATAGACCTGTGTTACACTGATATAGACCTGTGTTACACTGATATAGACCTGTGTTATACTGATATAGACCTGTGTTACACTGATATAGACCTGTGTTACACTGATATAGACCTGTGTTACACTGATATAGACCTGTGTTACACTGATATAGACCTGTGTTACACTGATATAGACCTGTGTTACACTGATATAGACCTGTGTTATACTGATATGGACCTGTGTTATACTGATATAGTCCTGTGTTACACTGATATAGACCTGTGTTACACTGATATAGACCTGTGTTATACTGATATAGACCTGTGTTACACTGATATAGACCTGTGTTACACTGATATAGACCTGTGTTACACTGATATAGACCTGTGTTACACTGATATAGTCCTGTGTTACACTGATATAGACCTGTGTTACACTGATATAGACCTGTGTTACACTGATATAGACCTGTGTTACACTGATATAGACCTGTGTTACACTGATATAGACCTGTGTTACACTGATATAGTCCTGTGTTACACTGATATAGACCTGTGTTACACTGATATAGACCTGTGTTACACTGATATAGACCTGTGTTATACTGATATAGACCTGTGTTACACTGATATAGACCTGTGTTACACTGATATAGACCTGTGTTACACTGATATAGTCCTGTGTTACACTGATATAGACCTGTGTTATACTGATATAGACCTGTGTTATACTGATATAGACCTGTGTTACACTGATATAGACCTGTGTTACACTGATATAGACCTGTGTTATACTGATATAGACCTGTGTTACACTGATATAGTCCTCTGTTACACTGATATAGACCTGTGTTACACTGATATAGACCTGTGTTACACTGATATAGACCTGTGTTACACTGATATAGACCTGTGTTACACTGATATAGACCTGTGTTACACTGATATAGACCTGTGTTATACTGATATAGACCTGTGTTACACTGATATAGACCTGTGTTACACTGATATAGACCTGTGTTACACTGATATAGACCTGTGTTACACTGATATAGACCTGTGTTATACTGATATAGACCTGTGTTACACTGATATAGACCTGTGTTACACTGATATAGACCTGTGTTACACTGATATAGACCTGTGTTACACTGATATAGACCTGTGTTATACTGATATAGACCTGTGTTACACTGATATAGACCTGTGTTACACTGATATAGACCTGTGTTACACTGAATTAGACCTGTGTTACACTGATATAGACCTGTGTTACACTGATATAGACCTGTGTTACACTGATATAGACCTGTGGTAGTGCATGAAAGGCTGTGTTACACTGATATAGACCTGTGTTAGTACATGAAAGGCTGTGTTACACTGATATGGACCTGTGTTAGTACATGAAAGGCTGTGTTACACTGATATAGACCTGTGTTACACTGATATAGACCTGTGTTATACTGATATAGACCTGTGTTACACTGATATAGACCTGTGTTATACTGATATAGACCTGTGTAATACTGATATAGACCTGTGTTACACTGATATAGACCTGTGTTACACTGATATAGACCTGTGTTATACTGATATAGACCTGTGTTACACTGATATAGACCTGTGTTATACTGATATAGACCTGTGTTACACTGATATAGACCTGTGTTATACTGATATAGACCTGTGTTATACTGATATAGACCTGTGTTACACTGATATAGACCTGTGTTACACTGATATAGACCTGTGTTATACTGATATAGACCTGTGTTACACTAATATAGACCTGTGTGACACTGATATAGACCTGTGTTACACTGATATAGACCTGTGTTACACTGATATAGACCTGTGTTACACTGATATAGACCTGTGTTATACTGATATAGACCTGTGTTCTACTGATATAGACCTGTGTTACACTAATATAGACCTGTGTTACACTGATATAGACCTGTGTTATACTGATATAGACCTGTGTTACACTGATATAGACCTGTGTTACACTGATATAGACCTGTGTTACACTGATATAGACCTGTGTTATACTGATATAGACCTGTGTTACACTGATATAGACCTGTGTTACACTGATATAGACCTGTGTTACACTGATATAGACCTGTGTTATACTGATATAGACCTGTGTTACACTGATATAGACCTGTGTTACACTGATATAGACCTGTGTTACACTGATATAGACCTGTGTTACACTGATATAGACCTGTGTTATACTGATATAGACCTGTGTTACACTGATATAGACCTGTGTTACACTGATATAGACCTGTGTTACACTGATATAGACCTGTGTTACACTGATATAGTCCTGTGTTACACTGATATAGACCTGTGTTACACTGATATAGACCTGTGTTATACTGATATAGACCTGTGTTACACTGATATAGACCTGTGTTACACTGATATAGACCTGTGTTACACTGATATAGACCTGTGTTACACTGATATAGACCTGTGTTACACTGATATAGACCTGTGTTATACTGATATAGACCTGTGTTACACTGATATAGACCTGTGTTACACTGATATAGACCTGTGTTACACTGATATAGACCTGTGTTACACTGATATAGTCCTGTGTTACACTGATATAGACCTGTGTTATACTGATATAGACCTGTGTTATACTGATATAGACCTGTGTTACACTGATATAGACCTGTGTTACACTGATATAGACCTGTGTTATACTGATATAGACCTGTGTTACACTGATATAGACCTGTGTTACACTGATATAGACCTGTGTTACACTGATATAGACCTGTGTTATACTGATATAGACCTGTGTTACACTGATATAGACCTGTGTTATACTGATATAGACCTGTGTTACACTGATATAGACCTGTGTTATACTGATATAGACCTGTGTTATACTGATATAGACCTGTGTTACACTGATATAGACCTGTGTTACACTGATATAGACCTGTGTTACACTGATATAGACCTGTGTTATACTGATATAGACCTGTGTTACACTAATATAGACCTGTGTTACACTGATATAGACCTGTGTTACACTGATATAGACCTGTGTTATACTGATATAGACCTGTGTTACACTGATATAGACCTGTGTTACACTGATATAGACCTGTGTTACACTGATATAGACCTGTGTTATACTGATATAGACCTGTGTTACACTGATATAGACCTGTGTTACACTGATATAGACCTGTGTTATACTGATATAGACCTGTGTTACACTGATATAGACCTGTGTTATACTGATATAGACCTGTGTTACACTGATATAGACCTGTGTTATACTGATATAGACCTGTGTTATACTGATATAGACCTGTGTTACACTGATATAGACCTGTGTTACACTGATATAGACCTGTGTTATACTGATATAGACCTGTGTTACACTAATATAGACCTGTGTGACACTGATATAGACCTGTGTTACACTGATATAGACCTGTGTTACACTGATATAGACCTGTGTTACACTGATATAGACCTGTGTTATACTGATATAGACCTGTGTTATACTGATATAGACCTGTGTTACACTAATATAGACCTGTGTTACACTGATATAGACCTGTGTTATACTGATATAGACCTGTGTTACACTGATATAGACCTGTGTTACACTGATATAGACCTGTGTTACACTGATATAGACCTGTGTTATACTGATATAGACCTGTGTTACACTGATATAGACCTGTGTTACACTGATATAGACCTGTGTTACACTGATATAGACCTGTGTTATACTGATATAGACCTGTGTTACACTGATATAGACCTGTGTTACACTGATATAGACCTGTGTTACACTGATATAGACCTGTGTTACACTGATATAGACCTGTGTTATACTGATATAGACCTGTGTTACACTGATATAGACCTGTGTTACACTGATATAGACCTGTGTTACACTGATATAGACCTGTGTTACACTGATATAGTCCTGTGTTACACTGATATAGACCTGTGTTACACTGATATATACCTGTGTTATACTGATATAGACCTGTGTTACACTGATATAGACCTGTGTTACACTGATATAGACCTGTGTTACACTGATATAGACCTGTGTTACACTGATATAGACCTGTGTTACACTGATATAGACCTGTGTTATACTGATATAGACCTGTGTTACACTGATATAGACCTGTGTTACACTGATATAGACCTGTGTTACACTGATATAGACCTGTGTTACACTGATATAGTCCTGTGTTACACTGATATAGACCTGTGTTATACTGATATAGACCTGTGTTATACTGATATAGACCTGTGTTACACTGATATAGACCTGTGTTACACTGATATAGACCTGTGTTATACTGATATAGACCTGTGTTACACTGATATAGACCTGTGTTACACTGATATAGACCTGTGTTACACTGATATAGACCTGTGTTATACTGATATAGACCTGTGTTACACTGATATAGACCTGTGTTATACTGATATAGACCTGTGTTACACTGATATAGACCTGTGTTATACTGATATAGACCTGTGTTATACTGATATAGACCTGTGTTACACTGATATAGACCTGTGTTACACTGATATAGACCTGTGTTACACTGATATAGACCTGTGTTATACTGATATAGACCTGTGTTACACTAATATAGACCTGTGTTACACTGATATAGACCTGTGTTACACTGATATAGACCTGTGTTATACTGATATAGACCTGTGTTACACTGATATAGACCTGTGTTACACTGATATAGACCTGTGTTACACTGATATAGACCTGTGTTATACTGATATAGACCTGTGTTACACTGATATAGACCTGTGTTACACTGATATAGACCTGTGTTACACTGATATAGACCTGTGTTATACTGATATAGACCAGTGTTACACTGATATAGACCTGTGTTACACTGATATAGACCTGTGTTACACTGATATAGACCTGTGTTACACTGATATAGACCTGTGTTATACTGATATAGACCTGTGTTACGCTGATATAGACCTGTGTTACACTGATATAGTCCTGTGTTACACTGATATAGACCTGTGTTACACTGATATAGACCTGTGTTACACTGATATAGACCTGTGTTATACTGATATAGACCTGTGTTACACTGATATAGACCTGTGTTACACTGATATAGACCTGTGTTACACTGATATAGACCTGTGTTACACTGATATAGACCTGTGTTACACTGATATAGACCTGTGTTACACTGATATAGACCTGTGTTATACTGATATGGACCTGTGTTATACTGATATAGTCCTGTGTTACACTGATATAGACCTGTGTTACACTGATATAGACCTGTGTTATACTGATATAGACCTGTGTTACACTGATATAGACCTGTGTTACACTGATATAGACCTGTGTTACACTGATACAGACCTGTGTTACACTGATATAGACCTGTGTTACACTGATATAGACCTGTGTTATACTGATATGGACCTGTGTTATACTGATATAGACCTGTGTTACACTGATATAGACCTGTGTTACACTGATATAGACCTGTGTTACACTGATATAGACATGTGGTAGTGCATGAAAGGCTGTGTTACACTGATATAGACCTGTGGTAGTGCATGAAAGACTGTGTTACACTGATATAGACCTGTGTTACACTGATATAGACCTGTGTTACACTGATATAGACCTGTGTTACACTGATATAGACCTGTGTTACACTGATATAGACCTGTGTTACACTGATATAGACCTGTGTTATACTGATATAGACCTGTGTTATACTGATATAGACCTGTGTTATACTGATATAGACCTGTGTTACACTGATATAGACCTGTGTTACACTGATATAGACCTGTGTTATACTGATATAGACCTGTGTTACACTAATATAGACCTGTGTGACACTGATATAGACCTGTGTTACACTGATATAGACCTGTGTTACACTGATATAGACCTGTGTTACACTGATATAGACCTGTGTTATACTGATATAGACCTGTGTTATACTGATATAGACCTGTGTTACACTAATATAGACCTGTGTTACACTGATATAGACCTGTGTTATACTGATATAGACCTGTGTTACACTGATATAGACCTGTGTTACACTGATATAGACCTGTGTTACACTGATATAGACCTGTGTTATACTGATATAGACCTGTGTTACACTGATATAGACCTGTGTTACACTGATATAGACCTGTGTTACACTGATATAGACCTGTGTTATACTGATATAGACCTGTGTTACACTGATATAGACCTGTGTTACACTGATATAGACCTGTGTTACACTGATATAGACCTGTGTTACACTGATATAGACCTGTGTTATACTGATATAGACCTGTGTTACACTGATATAGACCTGTGTTACACTGATATAGACCTGTGTTACACTGATATAGACCTGTGTTACACTGATATAGTCCTGTGTTACACTGATATAGACCTGTGTTACACTGATATATACCTGTGTTATACTGATATAGACCTGTGTTACACTGATATAGACCTGTGTTACACTGATATAGACCTGTGTTACACTGATATAGACCTGTGTTACACTGATATAGACCTGTGTTACACTGATATAGACCTGTGTTATACTGATATAGACCTGTGTTACACTGATATAGACCTGTGTTACACTGATATAGACCTGTGTTACACTGATATAGACCTGTGTTACACTGATATAGTCCTGTGTTACACTGATATAGACCTGTGTTATACTGATATAGACCTGTGTTATACTGATATAGACCTGTGTTACACTGATATAGACCTGTGTTACACTGATATAGACCTGTGTTATACTGATATAGACCTGTGTTACACTGATATAGACCTGTGTTACACTGATATAGACCTGTGTTACACTGATATAGACCTGTGTTATACTGATATAGACCTGTGTTACACTGATATAGACCTGTGTTATACTGATATAGACCTGTGTTACACTGATATAGACCTGTGTTATACTGATATAGACCTGTGTTATACTGATATAGACCTGTGTTACACTGATATAGACCTGTGTTACACTGATATAGACCTGTGTTACACTGATATAGACCTGTGTTATACTGATATAGACCTGTGTTACACTAATATAGACCTGTGTTACACTGATATAGACCTGTGTTACACTGATATAGACCTGTGTTATACTGATATAGACCTGTGTTACACTGATATAGACCTGTGTTACACTGATATAGACCTGTGTTACACTGATATAGACCTGTGTTATACTGATATAGACCTGTGTTACACTGATATAGACCTGTGTTACACTGATATAGACCTGTGTTACACTGATATAGACCTGTGTTATACTGATATAGACCAGTGTTACACTGATATAGACCTGTGTTACACTGATATAGACCTGTGTTACACTGATATAGACCTGTGTTACACTGATATAGACCTGTGTTATACTGATATAGACCTGTGTTACGCTGATATAGACCTGTGTTACACTGATATAGTCCTGTGTTACACTGATATAGACCTGTGTTACACTGATATAGACCTGTGTTACACTGATATAGACCTGTGTTATACTGATATAGACCTGTGTTACACTGATATAGACCTGTGTTACACTGATATAGACCTGTGTTACACTGATATAGACCTGTGTTACACTGATATAGACCTGTGTTACACTGATATAGACCTGTGTTACACTGATATAGACCTGTGTTATACTGATATGGACCTGTGTTATACTGATATAGTCCTGTGTTACACTGATATAGACCTGTGTTACACTGATATAGACCTGTGTTATACTGATATAGACCTGTGTTACACTGATATAGACCTGTGTTACACTGATATAGACCTGTGTTACACTGATACAGACCTGTGTTACACTGATATAGACCTGTGTTACACTGATATAGACCTGTGTTATACTGATATGGACCTGTGTTATACTGATATAGACCTGTGTTACACTGATATAGACCTGTGTTACACTGATATAGACCTGTGTTACACTGATATAGACATGTGGTAGTGCATGAAAGGCTGTGTTACACTGATATAGACCTGTGGTAGTGCATGAAAGACTGTGTTACACTGATATAGACCTGTGTTACACTGATATAGACCTGTGTTACACTGATATAGACCTGTGTTACACTGATATAGACCTGTGTTACACTGATATAGACCTGTGTTACACTGATATAGACCTGTGTTATACTGATATAGACCTGTGTTATACTGATATAGACCTGTGTTACACTGATATAGACCTGTGTTACACTGATATAGACCTGTGTTACACTGATATAGACCTGTGTTACACTGATATAGACCTGTGTTATACTGATATAGACCTGTGTTACACTGATATAGACCTGTGTTACACTGATATAGACCTGTGTTACACTGATATAGACCTGTGTTACACTGATATAGACCTGTGTTATACTGATATAGACCTGTGTTACACTGATATAGACCTGTGTTACACTGATATAGACCTGTGTTACACTGATATAGACCTGTGTTACACTGATATAGACCTGTGTTATACTGATATAGACCTGTGTTACACTGATATAGACCTGTGTTACACTGATATAGACCTGTGTTACACTGAATTAGACCTGTGTTACACTGATATAGACCTGTGTTACACTGATATAGACCTGTGTTACACTGATATAGACCTGTGGTAGTGCATGAAAGGCTGTGTTACACTGATATAGACCTGTGTTAGTACATGAAAGGCTGTGTTACACTGATATGGACCTGTGTTAGTACATGAAAGGCTGTGTTACACTGATATAGACCTGTGTTACACTGATATAGACCTGTGTTATACTGATATAGACCTGTGTTATACTGATATAGACCTGTGTTACACTGATATAGACCTGTGTTACACTGATATGGACCTGTGTTAGTACATGAAAGGCTGTGTTACACTGATATAGACCTGTGTTAGTGCATGAAAGGCTGTGTTACACTGATATAGACCTGTGTTACACTGATATAGACCTGTGTTAGTGCATGAAAGGCTGTGTTATACTGATATAGACCTGTGTTACACTGATATAGGCCTGTGTTAGTGCATGAAAGGCTGTGTTACACTGATATAGACCTGTGTTAGTACATGAAAGGCTGTGTTACACTGATATAGGCCTGTGTTAGTGCATGAAAGGCTGTGTTATACTGATATAGACCTGTGTTATACTGATATGGACCTGTGTTATACTGATATGGACCTGTGTTATACTGATATGGACCTGTGTTATACTGATATGGACCTGTGTTATACTGATATAGACCTGTGTTACACTGATATAGACCTGTGTTACACTGATATAGACCTGTGTTATACTGATATAGACCTGTGTTATACTGATATAGACCTGTGTTATACTGATATGGACCTGTGTTATGCTGATATGGACCTGTGTTATACTGATATGGACCTGTGTTATACTGAAATGGACCTGTGTTACACTGATATAGACCTGTGTTACACTGATATAGACCTGTGTTAGTGCATGAAAGGCTGTGTTATACTGATATGGACCTGTATTAGTGCATGAAAGGCTGTGTTATACTTATATGGACCTGTGTTACTGCATGAAAGGCTGTGTTACACTGATATAGACCTGTGTTAGTGCATGAAAGGCTGTGTTATACTGATATAGACCTGTGTTAGTGCATGAAAGGCTGTGTTATACTGATATAGACCTGTGTTATACTGATATAGACCTGTGTTAGTGCATGAAAGGCTGTGTTACACTGATATGGACCTGTGTTATACTGATATAGACCTGTGTTACACTGATATAGACCTGTGTTACACTGATATAGACCTGTGTTAGTGCATGAAACGCTGTGTTATACTGATTTATACCTTTGTTAGTGCATGTAGACCTGTTTTATACTGATATACTATATATACAAACGTATGTGGACACCCATTGAAATGACTGGTTTTGGCTTTCAGCCACACCTGTCGCTGACAGGCATATAAAATCAGACACACAGCCATGCAATCTCCATAGACAAACACTGGCAGTAGAATGGCCTTCCTGAAGAGCTCAGTGACCTTCAACATGGCACCATCATAGGATGCCACCTTTCCAACAAGTCAGTTCATCACATTTCTGCCCTGCTAGAGCTGACCCGGTCAAGTAGAAGTGCTGTTATTGTGAAGTGGAAATGTCTCAGCCACGAAGTGGTAGGCCACAGAAGTTCACTGCCCTCGGTTGCAACAGTCACTAACGAGTTCCAAACTGCCTCTGGAAGCATCTTCAGCACAAGAACTGTTCAACGGGAGCTTCAGGAAATAGGTTTCTATTTTTTGAGCAGCCGCACAGAAGCCTAAGATCACCATGCTTGCTCCTACCTATCTCTCTGATTTGGTCCTGCCGTACATACCTACACGTACGCTACGGTCACAAGACGCAGGCCTCCTAATTGTCCCTAGAATTTCTAAGCAAACAGCTGGAGGCAGGGCTTTCTCCTATAGAGCTCCATTTTTATGGAACGGTCTGCCTACCCATGTCAGAGACGCAAACTCGGTCTCAACCTTTAAGTCTTTACTGAAGACTCATCTCTTCAGTGGGTCATATGATTGAGTGTAGTCTGGCCCAGGAGTGGGAAGGTGAACGGAAAGGCTCTGGAGCAACGAACCACCCTTGCTGTCTCTGCCTGGCCGGTTCCCCTCTTTCCACTGGGATTCTCTGCCTCTAACCCTATTACAGGGGCTGAGTCACTGGCTTGCTGGGGCTCTCTCATGCCGTCCCTGGAGGGGGTGCGTCACCTGAGTGGGTTGATTCACTGATGTGGTCATCCTGTCTGGGTTGGCGCCCCCCCTTGGGTTGTGCCGTGGCGGAGATCTTTGCGGGCTATACTCAGCTTTGTCTCAGGATGGTAAGTTGGTGGTTGAAGATATCCCTCCAGTGGTGTGGGGGCTGTGCTTTGGCAAAGTGGGTGGGGTTATATCCTTCCTGTTTGGCCCTGTCCGGGGGTGTCCTCGGGTGGGGCCACAGTGTCTCCTGACCCCTCCTGTCTCAGCCTCCAGTATTTATGCTGCAGTAGTTTATGTGTCGGGGGCTGGGGTCAGTTTGTTATATCTGGAGTACTTCTCCTGTCCAATTCGGTGTCCTGTGTGAATCTAAGTGTGCGTTCTCTAATTCTCTCCTTCTCTCTCTCGGAGGACCTGAGCCCTAGGACCATGCCCCAGGACTACCGGACATGATGACTCCTTGCTGTCCCCAGTCCACCTGGCCGTGCTGCTGCTCCAGTTTCAACTGACCTGAGCCCTAGGACCATGCCCCAGGACTACTTGACATGATGACTCCTTGCTGTCCCCAGTCCACCTGGCCGTGCTGCTGCTCCAGTTTCAACTGTTCTGCCTTATTATTATTCGACCATGCTGGTCATTTATGAACATTTGAACATCTTGGCCATGTTCTGTTATAATCTCTACCCGGCACAGCCAGAAGAGGACTGGCCACCCCACATAGCCTGGTTCCTCTCTAGGTTTCTTCCTAGGTTTTGGCTTTTCTAGGGAGTTTTTCCTAGCCACCGTGCTTCTACACCTGCATTGCTTGCTGTTTGGGGTTTTAGGCTGGGTTTCTGTACAGCACTTTGAGATATCAGCTGATGTACGAAGGGCTATATAAATAAATTTGATTTGATTTGATGACCATGCGCAATGCCAAGAGTTGGCTGGAGTGGTGTATATTTCGCCGCCATCAGACTCTGGAGCAGTGGAAGCTCATTCTCTGGAGTGATGAATTCAGCTTCACTGTCTGGCAGTCCGAAGGATAATGCTGGGTTTGGCAGATGCCAGGAGAACGCTACCTGCCCGAATGCATAGTGCCAACTGTAAAGTTAGGTGGAGGAGAAATAATTGTCTGGGGCTGTTTTTCATTGGTTCTGGCACGGACCCTTAATTCCAGTGAAGAGAATTCTTAATGCCACAGCATACAATGACATCCTATACGATTCTGTGCTTCCAACTTTGTGGCAACAGTTTGGGAAGGCCCTTTCCTGTTTCAGCATGACAATGTCCCCATGCATAAAGCAAAATTGTTTGTTGAGATCGGTGTGGAAGAACTTGACTAGCCTGCCAGAGCCCTGACCTCAACCCCATCTAACACCTTTGGGATGAATTGGAACGCCGACTGCGAGCCAGGCATAATCACCCAACATCAGTGCTGACCTCACTAATGCTCGTGTCTGAATGGAAGCAAGTCCAAGCAACAATGTTTCAACATCTAGAGGAAAGCCTTCCCAGAAGAGTGGATATTAGAAGAGTGGATATTAATGCCCATGATTTGGTGTGTCCACATACCAAGTGTCCACATACTTTTGGTCATGTAGTGCATATACCTGTCTTAATGCATGTGGGATTCTGTCATGCTGATATGCCTGTGTTAGTCCATGAACGGCTGTGTTATACAATAAGGCCCAACAAACCTGTCCTATATTCTACGCCGGTATAGTGAAGCATACTGGATCTATTATTCTCTTCCCCTTTCATCCGGGACTTAGACCTGGGTGTTTGTTTTTCCTCAGATCTCTAGGCTCAGATGGACCAGCCACCAGTCAACGGTTCAGTCAGACTGGTTAATGAGACCAGCTCCTGTTCTGGGGGAGTCAACGTCTCTCACCAAGAAGGATGGAGAGACACGTGGGGATGATTGGGAATTTAAATGAGGTGTGTAGACAGCCCGGCTGTGGACACGCTGTTGGTGTAGTTTTAAAAGAGCCCACTGGAAACAAATACAGTGTTATGCAAGTTACATGCACAGTCTACTATTGGAACATGGATACTAAGCTACGACATGTTCCTGGCCTGATATTTCGGTGCTGTTGTCGTCTGTTCAGAGTCCGTGAGGCTTGTGGATGGAGCTGGTTTCTGCTCTGGGAGAGTGGAGGTGAAGTCCAATCAGTCCTGGGCCTCAGTGTGTGAAGCTGACTTTGAATGGCAGGATGCAGAGGTAGTCTGTCTGGAGATTGGCTGAGAGGCTCCTTCAGATCTACGGGGGGGAAGGGGGATGAGTGTCCAACCTGGAGTACAGAGTTCCAGTGTAAAGGCAATGAGTCTCTTCTCCTGCTCTTTAACGCCATCTTCCCTGGTAACGCTGTTGGACTGACTTGCTTATAGCCTGATGATGGGAAGCTGGTGGGAGGAGGCAGTCGCTGTGCAGGTAGACTGGAGGAGTACAACAGGATAAGATGGTGAAGGAGTTTGAGACATCTTCAGTGTGAAATGAAGGCTGCAGCTGTAGTATGAAGACAACTGGACTGTGACTATGCTGTTTCAATAGCAGAGTCCTCTGGTTACAAAAGATCTGGAGATGTAGTTCAAATAAAATCATCAAATCAAATTTATTTATATAGCCCTTCGTACATCAGATGATATCTCAAAGTGCTGTACAGAAACCCAGCCTAAAACCCCAAACAGCAAGCAATGCAGGTGTAGAAGCACGGTGGCTAGGAAAAACTCCCATGAAAGGCCAAAACCTAGGAAGAAACCTAGAGAGGAACCAGGCTATGTGGGGTGGCCAGTCCTCTTCTGGCTGTGTCGGGTGGAGATTATAACAGAACATGTCCAAGATGTTCAAATGTTCATAAATGACAAGCATGGTTAAATAATAATAATCACAGGCAGAATGGTTGAAACTGGAGCAGCAGCACGGCCAGGTAGACTGGGGACAGCAAGGAGTCATCATGCCAGGTAGTCCTGAGGCATGGTCCTAGGGCTCAGGTCCTCCGAGAGAGAGAGAGAAAGAGAGAATTACAGAGAGCATACTTAAATTCACACAGGACACCGGATAAGATAGGAGAAGTACACCAGATATAACAGACTGACCCTAGCCCCCCGACACATAAACTACTGCAGCATAAATACTGGAGGCTGAGACAGGAGGGGTCAGGAGACACTGTGGCCCCATCCGATGATACCCCCGGACAGGGCCAAACAGGAAGGATATAACCCCACCCACTTTGCCAAAGCACAGCCCCCACACCACTAGAGGGATATCTTCAACCACCAACTTACCATCCTGAGACAAGGCCGAGTATAGCCCACAAAGATCTCCGCCACGGCACAACCCAAGGTGGGGTGCCAACCCAGACAGGAAGATCATATCAGTGACTCAACCCACTCAAGTGACACACCCCTCCAAGGGACGGCATGAAAGAGCACCAGTAAGCCAGTGACTCAGCCCCTGTAATAGGGTTAGAGGCAGAGAATCCCAGTGGAAAGAGGGGAACCGGCCAGGCAGAAACAGCAAGGGCGGTTCGTTGCTCCAGAGCCTTTCCGTTCACCTTCACACTCCTGGGCCAGACTACACTCAATCATAGTTAACTTCCATGGTTCGGAGCCTGCTCTCAGGCAGTATTACAAAGGTGATATTTCAGCTCCTTATACTGAGATAGTGTGCTCAGATCTCCTGCTCCAGCCTAATATCTCCCTGACTGTCTCATTGGGAGGTGTCTCCAGGGGCCACCACGGGCCAGAGGTGTTCAGGGGCCACAGCTTCCCATCACCTGCACCGCTCAGACACAGGAGGTTCCTTCCTCCTCATGTTCGCCGGCTCCAACAGAACCCAGACCCAGCAAGCTGTCAATCACTCTTGCCTTCCTCTACCTTGCTACAGATGACTCCTACCAAGGGAACTACAGGTGTTTATGAGAATTATGTTCTCTCTCATAACTTCTCCTATGAGAGTGAGCTGTTCTCCCTCACTGCCACAGGTAATTGAGAACAAACCAGACTTTTTACTTTGTCATAATTTACCCAGATGGACCTGATGATGATTTTGGGTTTCTGTTGCAGCCTCTCCTCTGACAAGTTTCACCACCTCTGCCCTCTATCTGTACTTCAACACCACCAGGGCCCTCTATCTGTACTTCAACACCACCAGGGCCCTCTATCTGTACTTCAACACCACCAGGGCCCTCTATCTGTACTTCAACACCACCAGGGCCCTCTATCTGTACTTCAACACCACCAGGGCCCTCTATCTATACTTCAACACCACCACTGCCCTCTATCTGTACTTCAACACCACCACTGCCCTCTATCTGTACTTCAACACCACCAGGGCCCTCTATCTGTACTACAACACCACCACAGCCCTCTATCTGTACTTCAACACCACCACGGCCCTCTATCTGTACTTCAACACCACCACGGCCCTCTATCTGTACTTCAACACCACCAGGGCCCTCTACCTGTACTTCAACACCACCACAGCCCTCTATATGTACTTCAACACCACCACGGCCCTCTATCTGTACTTCAACACCACCACGGCCCTCTATCTGTACTTCAACACCACCACGGCCCTCTACCTGTACTTCAACACCACCAGGGACCTCTATCTGTACTTCAACACCACCACAGCCCTCTATCTGTACTTCAACACCACCACGGCCCTCTATCTGTACTTCAACACCACCACAGCCCTCTACCTGTACTTCAACACCACCACAGCCCTCTATGTGTACTTCAACACCACCACGGCCCTCTATCTGTACTTCAACACCACCACGGCCCTCTATCTGTACTTCAACACCACCACGGCCCTCTACCTGTACTTCAACACCACCAGGGCCCTCTATCTGTACTTCAACACCACCACAGCCCTCTACCTGTACTTCAACACCACCACGGCCCTCTATCTGTACTTCAACACCACCACAGCCCTCTATCTGTACTTCAACACCACCACGGCCCTCTATCTGTACTTCAACACCACCACGGCCCTCTATCTGTACTTCAACACCACCACGGCCCTCATTCTGTACTTCAACACCACCACGGCCCTCTACCTGTACTTCAACACCACCACAGCCCTCTATCTGTACTTCAACACCACCACGGCCCTCTATCTGTACTTCAACACCACCAGGGCACTCTATCTGTACTTCAACACCACCACAGCCCTCTACCTGTACTTCAACACCACCACGGCCCTCTATCTGTACTTCAACACCACCACAGCCCTCTATCTGTACTTCAACACCACCACTGCCCTCTATCTGTACTTCAACACCACCACAGCCCTCTACCTGTACTTCAACACCACCACAGCCCTCTATCTGTACTTCAACACCACCACGGCCCTCTATCTGTACTTCAACACCACCACAGCCCTCTATGTGTACTTCAACACCACCAGGGCCCTCTATCTGTACTTCAACACCACCAGGGCACTCTATCTGTACTTCAACACCACCACAGCCCTCTATCTGTACTTCAACACCACCACGGCCCTCTATCGTTGGTCTAGTAACCGGAAGGTTGCAAGTTCAAACCCCCGAGCTGACAAGGTACAAATCTGTCGTTCTGCCCCTGAACAGGCAGTTAACCCACTGTTCCCAGGCTGTTATTGAAAATAAGAATTTGTTCTTAACTGACTTGCCTGGTTAAATAAAGGTTAAAAAAAATAATAATAATAATAATAATTTAAAAAATCTGTACTTCAACACCACCAGGGCCCTCTATCTGTACTTCAACACCACCACGCCCCTCTATCTGTACTTCAACACCACCACAAACCTCTATCTGTACTTCAACACCACCAGGGCCCTCTACCTGCACTTCAACACCACCAGGGCCCTCTATCTGCACTTCAACACCACCAGGGCCCTCTACCTGCACTTCAACACCCCCTGGGCCCTCTATCTGCACTTCAACACCACCAGGGCCCTCTATCTGTACTTCAACACCACCAGGGCCCTCTACCTGCACTTCAACACCACCAGGGCCCTCTATCTGCACTTCAACACCACCAGGGCCCTCTATCTGCACTTCAACACCACCAGGGCCCTCTACCTGCACTTCAACACCACCAGGGCCCTCTACCTACACTTCAACACCACCAGGGCCCTCTACCTGCACTTCAACACCACCAGGGCCCTCTATCTGCCCTTCAACACCACCAGGAGAAGAGAGAAGAGGGGGGGAGTGTGGAGATGGTGTTAAGAACATAGGAAAATAGTTATTAATTATTGATCATTGTTATTGATTAATTTGTTATCAAGCCCAATAAAAAACAATGTAAACGTGTGAAGTGTTTTGCACGATTTGCTTTGCTGTCACATTTTGAAAGCTAGGTTTTGACTTTAGATTTCTGTGAGATACATCCTAACCATATCAGATGAGCGATTGCTTCACGTCCAAGTAACAGTTTGCTAATAAAGTTCAGTTGAATATTCCAGTTCCTCAGTCTATTTGTGTGCATGCGTGCCAGACAGTACTCATTAACTAGAAGCTATGATCCTCCTGTCCTGTCCTGTCCTGTCAAGAGAGAGAGTAGCAGCATAAACAGACAGGACTTTTTGCTCATTAGTTGTGGGGCATCCCCTGCTAACATTTCAACTATGATTAGCCTTAATATACTATAGTAGTCTGCTTTAATAATGAAGTCTGCTGTTTCAAAGAGTAGAGAAGAGCCTGTACTTTGTGCCAGTCACACACACACATACACACTCCGTGTCCCAGCGTCATCTCGTCAATATAAACAAAGGAAGACCGTCACTACACACAATAATACACAAACACCTCCCCTATTAATCCAGCGCCCCATCGTCAGGATAACAACAAACAGACTGTCACCTTGCTGTTCCACAGCAGAACCTCTCACCATGGCAACAGGATAATAACAAAACTCAGGATACATCCTTTGT